>NC_092871.1:12634787-12644125 GCF_032062135.1 Pyxicephalus adspersus
AAAGGCTGAGGCTCATCCTCTTTCTGTCCTGATTGCTGCAGGAGTGCAGAGCCTCCCGACATACCTACATTACGCATCCCTGGAGGCTCTGGCTGCTCATTCTGCGCATGCGTGATATCGGGTATCCATGGAAGGAGCATTGTTTTTTTCTAAGGAGAAAGATGTCGATCCCACGCCTGTGCAGTGAGATCGGCTGTTTTTTTTCCCCTTTACATCGGGCTACGTCACCTGATCTCTCACCTGCGCAGTGTGAGATCAGGTGACGCAAGAAGAGGAACAATGATGGCGGCGCCTGGCGCCAGGGCAAGGAAGAATTCCAGGACGGTGTGGGACCCAATCAAGGAAAGGCCCAGCACCATTGAGGGATCTGCGGGATTAAAGTTAAGTGTGATTTTTTTTTCAGTTTAGTTCCACTTATAGTTTAGCTTTGATACTATACTCAAAGACTTTGGTTTCCCAGAATTGTTTAATTGCAAATAATAATAATTAAATAGATATCTATTTCAAAAAACAATTTGTGATA
Source organism: Pyxicephalus adspersus (assembly GCF_032062135.1). Classification (NCBI taxonomy): domain Eukaryota; kingdom Metazoa; phylum Chordata; class Amphibia; order Anura; family Pyxicephalidae; genus Pyxicephalus; species Pyxicephalus adspersus. The sequence continues at coordinate 12,635,311 of NC_092871.1, forward strand.
CAATGTAATATAATGCAGCTAAATTCTCCTTTCATACTTCTAGTGGCTGCACTTGCTCTTTTTTGTTGGGTATTATCACCTTGTGATCTTGCAAATACCTCACTTCCTGTCCCAGGGTGACAACGCTCATTTACTTCATTGTAAAAGGAGCCATGTTACACAGGCTAGACTTCAAACATATCTGTCTATGTTCATCTCCACTACACGACGGATTGAGGGGATTAGATGTTTCTGCATGAAACAACTCTTGTTTTTCCTCTTTGTTCAGCTTTCAGGGACAAATAATGATAACGGATTTCTTGCTGACAGAGCTTAGCCTGAAAAATGAAAACGAATGCAGCTACCAGAGTTAAGAACTGCTAAGCTGGACTCTGTTATATTATTCTTGGTTCTAGGTTGAGACACACTGAAATAGTCTAGTTCTGCTTTATGCTGATCTAACATTCATATTGTTCGATCAGGCAGGTTGTAATTGCAGAAATGGACAGGCAATGTTCTCTATGCTGTAATTTCTCCTACCTGCCTGATCTCTCCAAGAAAACTGTAAAAATAAAAAAAAGCTAAGGCGCGCATGCGCAGCTCAATTTTGGTTGCTAGGATACCCAGCCATCCCGGCTTCCCCTGCATTGGCTGGGACTGAATAACCTCCTGCTTGCCTGCGCAGGAGTTATGTCAACCCAGCCTAGCCAATCAAAATGGCCAAAGATGGTAATAAAAAAAAAAAGCAACAGCAGGAAATAGATGGAGGCGGCCTGTGATGATAGGGGACAGGTGAGTATAGCAGGCTTACCTCTTCTCTCAGCTTCTCATGCATCACAGCCAGATGCTCCTCCATACTGGGCTGGTTACTCCCGGTGGTCTGACTCCCCAACGTTTTGGAGCTCAGGCTGAATTGTAGAAGACCATCTTGAGCTGCCGGTGTGTGAAATGTCAGAGCTTGGTATGGTGTCCTGCACAATCCAGGTTCAAAGAGACTCATGAAACAGTCTAACTGGGCACTGCTAAGATACCCGGACTTCATGCCAAGCAGGGGGCAGCTGTCGCCAGGCTCAGCACTGTGTACGAACTCGGAAAGGGGTTTTGGAGGTAATTTATTCTGGAAAATAATGTCCTGTAGCTGCTGCAGAGTTCTTTCTTGCTCGGAGGGCGGTGTAGACAGTCTTATGGCCAGGAGCCTGGTACGGGATGAAAGAACAATAGTTGATGGTACTGATCGTCTGGCGGGAGTGCTGATCCCCGGGCAGGGGCGCAATTCTTGGAACAAGATGGCATCGCGGACCTAGGAAAGAACAAAATGAAGATTAGAGAAAGTGGAAGAAGGCAGACTGGACAGAGCTGCAACCTTAAAGCGGACCTAAAGTTTTTACCTTACATAAAAAGGTGAACAACTCCTTTATATAGGGAAATTAGGGAAAAGTATATATATAGGGAAAGTACCTTCTCGTTTTGGGAAGGGGGTTTAGAACCCTTCTCCCCTCTCTTTCGCTGCAGCGATGAGAACAGAATGAGAGCGCAGAGCGTCCCGGGATACCTACATCATGGATCCTAGGAGGCTTGTGCTTGCTCTTTCTGCACATGCCTGATCTCACACACGTGTACTGAGTTCAGCACCCCCACATCACCCAATCTGCAGCCCGCGCAGTCAGAGACATAGGAAGAAGGGCAAACATGATGACGGCACCGCTGCTTCCTGCACACCGGGACAAAGGGCGATACCAGGACAATGCGGGACCTGATCCAATTATCCACATATTGGCAGATATGCAAAGGTAAAGGCGAGTTATTTTTTTTTTGTTTCCTTCCACTTTAAGCCACATACAGACTTCAGATTACTGAAAAACAATCTGTTCCATGGATAGGGGCAGGACAAGCAGGAGGCACTCACTGTTCTCCATGGGAAAGCACAGCAATTGTTCACCAATCAGTCAGAGCATCAAAGAACCACCATACGAATGCCAGATTTTCACCTGTGTCAAGTACGACAGTTTGCCTTGAGTGACGATCATCTGGCATGTGCACAAAGCTTTAGATCAGTGTTTCTCAAGCAGGGTTCCTCCAGAGGTTCCATGAGCAGTTTGTGCCTCTCAGGTCAGTTTAAGTGACACCAATGACCTTTTTGGCTATCTGTAAGGGTGACATTCTTCCCTATAGCCAGCAATGTAAGAGAAATTCTTCCCACTGACCACACACTAATGTACTGTGAGCTGTGGATGAAGAAATTATAGAAAGGGTTCCCTGAAGACCTGAAAATTATTTCAAAGGTTTTCCCCTAAAAAAGGTCAGGAAAGGACATGGCAGACAAAATAGCTGTGGCCATAATACAACATTTCTATACAAATTTCCTCCTGCACGTTTATAATTCCATGCTGGGAGCCTAAGAAATGAGAACTTCTCTGGCTTTCAGGCGGAAGAGGGAACATATCACATGACCTGCTTAATGGTCATGTGACCCCCCCCATAAGAGTGTTCTCGTGTCGCACACTGCACTATTTAATAGAACATCCATGTGCAAAATGTTTCCAACATTCACCTTATAAAAAAGGTCCTTAAAGGGCCGCCACCTTCGCCCCTTCTTCCTGTCACCTGACACAGGTGCGAGATCATGTGACGTTGTTTGGATGCTCGGGCATGCGGAGAAGGAGCACACAAAAGCCTCCCGGGAAGCTCTGCGCTCCTATTCATTCTCAATCGCCTAGGCCATCGGGAATTAGGGGGCGGTGCGGCACTTTTTTTTTTTGCACTTAAAAAAAATAAAAAAAAAAAAAAAAAAAAAAGGTTGTCTACCCATTAATGTAAAGTGAAAATTCTGAGTTTAGGTCTGCTATAAATACTCCCCCCTGTCCCATCGTAGGTGCCGCCATCATCTTCCTTCTTCGGTCCCCTGGCCAGGCTGAGAGGAAGTAATGGGCCTGGCACCAAGTATCCCAGCTTCCTACACCGATCTGCCCATGTGTAGCTGAGCATGCAGCAAGACAGCGATCAGGCTAGTGAGTTTTACCACAGGAGGGCCATCGCCCGTCCTTTTCAGCAATAAAGCCCGGCCTGATCCTTAGAATCACAAGTGTAGTTCCTCCTCAATGCGTGTAACACCCATGGAATAGACGCAGACATGCGGCAGTAGTGTGCTGTACATGGGCACACCGCTCAGCTATTCTGCGCTTTCTATATTCAAAACGCTAAACAACTACAGAGTGCAAACCCTGACCAGCAAACACTGCAACTCTGCACTAGGAACATTTACCTTCCCAAAGGCCCCGGCGATGGAGAATGAATGGGTGCGGAGAGCCTCCCGGGATACCTACGTCACGCACTCCTTACAGCGCGCTCCTTCTGCGCATGCCGGAGCATCTCAGGCGTGTGCAGAAGGAGCCTTTTCGTGAAAAGGGAAAAAAATTGCCATTCCCACACATGCGCAGTAAGATTGGCAATTTTTCCCCCCCCCATCTACGTCGCATGATCTCGGGCCTGGGTCAGGTGAACTAGGAAGAAAAATGCAGAAGAAGAAAAGATAACGGCACCGGTAGCGCCGGCTCGAAGACGAATGGAAGAAACCTCCAGACCCATCAACTGCGCTGTGGGATTAAAGGCAAGCGGATTTTTTTTGTTTTGGCAATTTTTGAGTTTAGTTCTTGCTATGCAGGACCACAGCTCCCTCCCGGTGCATGCAGGACTCATTTCCCATCATGCACTGCTTACTAGTATGTCCCCATTGCTTCATATCTCTGTAAGGGGCGGAGCCTGTGGTGGGCGTGTCCGGGAACATATGTCCAGGCCAACAAACAGGGGTTCCCGGATTGATGGAAGGCGGTGACATAGAGCGGCACCATATGGTGATGTCTGGATGAGAAAGTGAAATATGGAACAAAGATCCTGCCAGAATTTCAATGAGCTTCTAATTTCCTGTGCTGAACAGAAACTTGCAGAATAGATCTCAAGCTACAAGACACCCCTCCCCTCCTCTGTATTATGTAGGATAATATAACGGGTGACAACGCTGCTCGGTCATACAGTACATTGGGGCAGTGTTGTCACCTTAGGACCGGAAGTGAGATGCTGGCGGCATGGCATGGCACTGGCGGGATGTGCTCGGTATGTACAAGTGAGCAGCCACTGGTTACCATGGATTAATATACAGCACACGGGTCACTGGCACTGAGCCCACACATTGTCACCGCTGCCCATAGCACTCACCCGGCTCCCTTCCCGGAGTCTCCCTGCCGCTCCCCCGGCTCCTCTCACGCCACTCTTCCATCTCCCGCCCAACCCCGGCGCCCCACGGATTCTCCTCACACACAGCGCCATTCGCTCCCGGGTATGGGTGTGACGTCACCACTCAGGAACCGGCGACTGCACAGGGCGCGCAGGACAACCCGCACAGCCTAAAGGCAGGCAAGCCAATCGATAGAAGAGACACAGCCCTGACCTAACCTATCAGCTGGCAGCATACGCGTCAAAAAAATCAACCAGCCTATCAGATCGCGGAGGCGTGAATTTAGTGACCAATAGTGCACTTAGCAATGGCTAAATGGCTAAGGACTAGGATACAGGTTTGGGAAAAACGCTTCTTTTTATTTGACAATAAATTTGCGTCCCGCCCTCGTCTTTATTCTATTGGCTGAGAAGGCTAAAGGAGCTCTGACGTAGAGGAGCGCCATATTGAGTGATGGAAGCTTCCCTTCCTCTTCAATGACACTTTTAGAGAAGGTCACAGAGAGTCAAGTGTGACATTATTAGCCGCACATGGTGCTTATAAAGGCCTCGTGATGCTGCAGGATACATTCCCATTACAGAGGAGAAATTTGGTGCTTTAAAACTCAATATTGGTCAGAGGACATTTGTTCTGCCGCTTGTCCTCTGATAAGTTTTCCATGATTCCTCTCCTACTTTTGGGAAAAATACATTTAACCCATGCAGTGTGTGTGAAGGAAATTTATTGCATGGGTATAGTTCACTGAAATCCTAAATGCACCATACCAAAAATGTCTACTTAAACATGCTTCTATTATTAATAAACAGGATTTATATAGCGCCAACATATTATGCAGCGCTGTACAATAAATAGGGGTTGCAAATGACAGACAGATACAGACAGTGACACAGGAGGAGGAGCGCACCCTGCCCCAAAGAGCTTACACACACAATATGAAGTATATGGAGTGGTGGGAAGTAGTGACGGTTTAAGAGAGAAGAAGACGGGTAGGCGAGGGTGAAAAGATCAGTTGGTTTTAAAAATATGGAGGAATGCTAAATAAAATCCATGTATTGGTGTGTTGCAATAATTGCAAGCCAAAACTTTATTGTGTGTTACTTCCCCCACCTCTTAGATTGTAAGCTCTTCGGGGAAGGGTCCTCTCCTCCTGTGTTACTGTCTGTATCTGTCTGTCATTTGCAATCCCTATTTAATGTACAGCACTGCATAATATGTTGGCACTAAAGACAGTTTAATAATAATAATAATAAAATACATCTTGCCAATGCACTGTAACGTGTGACATTATACAAAGTTATAATATTTTTATACACCTGGTGACAACAGTTGCCCTTAAGAAAAGGGAAATCTTTCTAGCAAGAAAATTTGAAGGTGCTGCAGGCGTTTGAATGCTATTTGCAGGAGATTTGTTGTGAGATTTGGTGATGTGACTATTGCTCCAGCCGTCGGCAGCATTGCATTGGTATGGTTTCATTGTCAGCAAATGAAAAAAGCAGCAGTGCAGCAACGCACCCCTCTCACTCCAGTTATCATCCAGAACACTGGAAGGCAGGAATGCTGGAGAAAGAACGAGCTGAAGGGCTAAATCTGCACTCCAGACTAAGGCTGGGTTCACACATAGTATGATACAAGTATCTTTCACGTTCCTTTCAACGACAAAACACTGAACACTGAATAAAAGAGTGCTGTACATACAGTGGAGTTCTGCTCTATTGAGAGAGGGGAGAACGGCGGAGCAGCTCCCCGCTGCGCTCTCTCCCCTTCACTTGTTTTATGATCTTTCGTAGATCCGCCAGGACAGATCCATAAATGACAAGCGCTGTACACATGCCAGACTTTTAGTCTGATATCAGCCCTGAGGCAATTATTGGATGAGAATCATCTGACATGTTGTACATTGCCTTGAAACAGGAAATGACCTATTAGCTGCTTTAAGCAAGCATTTTTTTAAATGCCATGGTATTTTCTTCCCTAACACATCATACATTTCAGTTTCCCAGTAATTCCCGGTATAATATAACTAACAGCCACCAATGGAGGGCAGAGCCATATTGTTTATTCTGATACTGAAGCAGAATTCTGCAAGAAATGGCTGTGCACAGAATAAACATGTATTTCCACAAAGCCTTTCCATCCCCCGGACTGAAAAATGGTGACCAATAGTAATTAATAATAATAATCTTTCTGTTTCCCATCATCTAAGGATGGAGGTTTTTGTTCAGCAGGGAAGAAGTTTACTGGTTTCTCCAGAGTAAGTAAAGACAACGTGCTTTGCTGTAATATAGTTCTGTACCCTACAACCTGTCTACATAGACCTCAACAGGTCACACATCATTATTCCTGCAGGTGCAGAGATTGCCACCCTAGGATCTGATACTGTGCAATTACAAGTCCAAGAAATCTCTGTGTTTAAGAAGAAATCACTAACAGTGGTAATAAAACTACAGAGACAAAGGCAGAAAATGGAGAAATGTTTCACCTTCGATCGGATATAGAGGAGCTTACAATCTAGTGGGGGTATAAAGGAGATCATGGAAGGTGAAAGAGTATACAATGTATTAGGGTATAATAGAGGTTATACAAGGTAGAAGAGCTTACAATTAATTCGGGTTTGAGCGAGGATATGGAAGGTGAAAGAGTACACACTATTTGGGTATGAAGGAGGTTATGGAAGATGGAAGAGCTTACAGTCTGTTAGGGTATGAAGGGGGTGGAAGAGCTTCCAGTCTATTTGTGTATAAGGGAGGTTATGGAAGGTAGAAGAACTTCGTCTGTTAAGGTATGAAGAAGGTTAGGGAAGGTAGAAGAGCTTACAATTTATTTGGGTATAGGGGGGTGTTGGAAGGCGGAGGAGCTTACAGTCTATTTGGGTATGAAGGAAAATACAGAAGGTGGAACAACCAACAATCTATATAAAAGGGAAGGCTAAGGAAGGTGGAAAAATAGGAAAAAACTCCTCAACATAGGAGTCAAGTAATGTTGAGGCATGTTCAGAACTCCGTTTTTCCAGGCTTTTGTAAGTGTTTTTACAGCCTGTAATAGCTTACAAAAGCCTTGTAAAATAGTTTTAATGAAAGTGAATGGGTCTGTTTTTTGTGCAGGTATTCACAGGCTTTTACAAGCTCTGTTTAGCTTCTATGGTTGTTTGGCAGTCCAAACATCTCCATAGACTTGCAAACGCCTATAAAAGCCTTACAGGCCGTATAGGCATTTTTATAGGAAACACAGCTTTTGTTTTGCCTTGAAAGCATTTCACAGCCATGTTTTTCAGAAGCACGTCAGGTCTGAACATACCTTAATATATGCAATTTTCTTTTTTGCCAATATCATGATCATAGTTATGATTGAGTTCTATAGATCCTCACAAAAGACTAAAATATAGTAAATGATTTATTGTAATACATATCTGTTTAAAATACAGGTCACAAAAACAAAAGGTTGTTCATTTTAATATGATGATTAACCAATACAAAATAGAATGCAAATGTATGTGTTGTTGCTTTAATATAACAAGATCAAGAACAAGGTGCTGCAGATTTGTAGTGATGATAGCTGACATGGTTATCTTCATTAGAGCTTTGTTTTTACTTGATCTGATTCCATGTAAATCTGGGTTGTCAGAACTGATTTTACCATGATGGTTGCCTTCACATAAAGACGCAGTGCAGAACAAGGCATATTATATAATTGATATTATCATTAAACAGTATTTATATAGCAACAACATATAAAACAGCGCTGTACAATAAATAGGGGTTGCAAAGGACAGATAGACACAGATTGACTCAGGAGGAGGAGAAGAACCTGCCCTGAAGAGCTTACAATTATTAAGAATAAGATAGGCGGAGAAGCCCAAAGACGTAGTGGAGGCTGGTCCTTTGAATTTTGGTTTCCTTTTTTGGGTATGGTTTCTACAGTACAAATATTCCTTAACTCTTTGATAGTAATCATGTCATATGAGCAGCTCCACAAACTTTTATTGGGCACAGAACTGCAGTGTCATTCCTGGCTTTACAAGCATATACTTGTGAACAACCCTAAAGGCAATCCTAAAATCAGATTTTCAGTTCAGCTTTGCACCAATTTCCCTATTGGCAAACTTTATTTCCATTCAATATATGCTTTGTATGCAATGCATTCATTCAAGCACGATAAAAATCGAGGTAAAAAAAAGCAATCTTTTCTGAAAAATGTGATTTATTCTGTAATAAAAAAATGAAATGGAAGTGACAATGGTGGCTTTTAATCTGTGCCCTCACCATGGCCGGGTACCACGTATTTCCTGTTTCCGTCGGACCCACTGTGCGTTCATTACCGTACCCAGGACTGTCCAGGAGGGTTCCTCTGACCACTGAGTTCTGGAAACATCATGGACGCTAGTTTTATTATGGTCCACAATTGCTCCCTGTGGTTCTTGCTTGGAACTTATTGAGGTCTGTTGCTGAGGCTTCTGAGTAGCCAATGGGTAGAGTTGGTTGCTTGTAATCCTACCATTTAGATTAGGAGATGCCATATCTGATGTCTCATTCTTGTTCATGCTGTAAACATAAGCAACATCTTTGAATTTCCATCATAGATGATATGTCTACAAATAGGTGAGCTTTA
>NC_092871.1:12645840-12651414 GCF_032062135.1 Pyxicephalus adspersus
TTAATATTAATAATAATAATAACAATAGGGACTTGGAAGCAGGAATAATACATTGCTGAGTCCAATTATGTTTGAGGATTAGAAAAAGAAAATCCAAATGATTATTTAAAGCTTTGTACATTAAGCCCTATATGTGATGAAAAAAAAATGTCAGACATTTAATCAGCAACTTGATGAGGAACTATTAAAAAAATGATTGTGTAAATAAATAGAAATGACCAGGAACAGATATTAATCTTGTTGCTTTTCTTTATAAATAGACCACATACTTTAAATAACACAAAATACAATGACAACTTGAACATCTGCACCTACCTGCAGGTGGAGCTCTACGGAGAAGAGGAGGTGAAGCAGATGTGTAGCGGCTGTAACAATTTCGTTGAGCCATGAGTCCGCGAGAGAAGTTCATATCACTGAGAGACAAAGCGACAGGGGGCAGAGAAGGAAGGAAGGTTTGGGTAGCAGAGGATCATGAATGAAAGGACACAAGATGACAGTTGAGCATAGACAAAGGAGATAAAAGTGTGGTGATTTGAAATGCATGGAAGGCAGATAGGAAAAGAATGAGGAAAGAAATGACAATTGATGACATCGGCCTCCAATAAATCTCTGCATAAGTTATCCTAAAGCAACATATGAAGTGTAACTCCAGTTTTGTTTAAAACAAATCTAAAGGAATAAAAATCTGTTACACATTTCCATCAATGTGCCACCTATCAAATGTCCCAATGTTTATCCTTGAATCTTCATCCACGGCTCCTATAATTGGATCACCGCTCCTCTCTTGACAAATTTAGGACACCTTGATGCATGGTGCGTGACATGCCCAGTTTTAGTTCACTGTCCTGGGGGGTTTATCCTGGTAAATACTTTCACAAAGTGCTGGATGGAGGCTGAGTGTGCAATGCTTTTTATTACAACGCTATAAATTATTATTTACTTGTATTTTTATAGCGCCACTATATTACGGAGCGCTGTACAAAGTCCATAGTCTTGTTACTAACTCTCCTACATAGTGGCTCTCAATCTAATGTCCCTGCCATAGTCACATGTCATTAACACAGTCTAAGGCGAATTAACAAGTACATGTTTTTGGAATGTGGTAGGAAACCCAGTGTCCCCAGAAGAAACTCACAGGGAGAACTGCAAAATAGGATTATTTAAAGGTTTATTTAAAGGATATCATTATATATAATCTCTTTACTCATGTCCAGTATATCTTAAATTAGGAACATGTACTCGCCCTACACTATACTACCTTACTATGGTAAAAAACAAACTTGGAATGGTGTATATTCTACCATGTGACCGCAACATACTTTTTCGGGCCTCTACAGCCCTCCAGTCTCAATAAATCTATTTATATCACTTTTTGGGATACCTTGGTGTAGTTATCCCCATATGTTTCCCTGACTCCAGCTATTATGCCTTTCTCATTATACTGATCTCAACTATCACCTGAAGAAGCCTAAGGGTGAAACGCAACGGGATATTGACACACCTACTAGTGATAACGTCTGAGTGAAACTGTAAACACGGTATCATCACAGTATTTTATTTGGGTACACTATATCTTGGAATGTATATAGCTTAGTAGATCTATGTTAAGAATAGGACTACTTAGAACACTATTAAAACTTCTTGCACTTTACAATTGCCTACAAAAGCCTGTCTTTTCCCTTACCCCTTCCCAATTAATTGAAATATTTGATACCAGGCTAGGCACAAAAACTCATTTTCATATAGATAGAAGACCCCTCCTGCAACCTTCCTCCTCTCGTCCTGCACATATCTCTAGCTTTTATCTCTTCTAGAAAACAAAAAAATATTTGTTCATTTGTCAGAAATCCAGTGAGCTTCTAACCTTTGAACTGACAACACATGGGGCCTGATTTATTAAAATTCTACAAGACTGCAAGACTCCAAGAACCTGGGTGACCCATCAAATCTGGAATAGATTTGTTAAAATTTCATTTGCTATTGAATGGCAAATGTTTTCAATCCTGGACCAGAATCATTCCAGGGATACTCTATATTCTCTACTGCACTGGAATACAAAGCAATGGGATTACCCCTGGCCAGTTCTTCCTGCTGAACTACAGAACAAACCCCTTTCCCCCACCTCTTATTTCTATAACGAATGTGGGTGATAGCCTGTGATCCAGCAGGGACAACTCAAGCAGGAATGATCAGATGTCTTGCTGAGTCTTGCAGTATTTGAAGAAATTCTAATAAGACAAAACATATTGAAATGTAAATGTTCTTCCAGAGCTTTCTTTGGGCACTTTGGTTTCCTCCAGCATTACAAAAACATGCTGAAAAATTACTAGGCTTTCCCCTAAAATTGGCCTTAGACTATGCTGGGACATGAGACTATATTGGGGCACATTAGCTCAGAGGTTGGCACTGGGTTATTGTTAGGTTTCAGGTCCGAATCTCGGGCAGGACACTATCTGCATGGAGTTTGCAGGTTCTCCCCATGTTTGGGTGCGTTTTCTCCAGATACTCTGGTTTCCTCCCTCATTCCAAAGACATACAGTTAGTTTATCTGGCTTCCCCCAAAAATTGACCTTAGACTGTAATAATGACATATGACTATGGTAGAGACATTAGATTGTGAGCTCCTTAAAGGGACAGATAGTGACATGATTATGGACTTTGTACAGTGCTGAGTAGTATGTTGGCTCTAATTATTATTACACAGTATTTATAAAGAGTGTTATAGAAAAATAGTGATGAATATATGTAAAGTTGTATAATAAAGTTTCGCAAAAAAATGCATTTTATTCCCAACAAAACTGGAGTTTCACTTTATGGTCCACGTTCAGCTGACCGTAGTTCTCTGTAAGTCATCAGGCCACAGTTATTCCCCACAATCCTGCGGTATTTTCTATCTTCTTGACTATTCTCCAGATCACTGTAAATTGGTGTGCAAAGGAAAACAATATGCAGAACTTATAAAGCAGAGTTGGGTTTTAGCTCATGATAGGGGATATTACTAATATAAAAGGCCAAGATTAAGAAGTGCCCACGTTTTAAAAGTGGAGATATCTCCTCTCTTCTTGTCCCAGTGATAATACGGCTACTCGGACAGCAAATAAGGGAGATCTGCAACAGCTGATAGAATTCTAGAACCTCTGCCAGTGTTTTTATTGCTTTATTTAGAAATTAAGAGCCAATACATTGTAAAAATGGCTTTAAATCATCCATGTTATGGTCACAATGAGAAACAGCCAACACGTTTCAGGGGCCATATAAGCCCTTCATCAGGGCTTATAATCCTAAATGGATTTGGTGTAAACAGTTTTTACACCAATATTGGCAGTTTAGTCAGTGGGGTCTCTGGCTGAATGAATGGTTCTAAAACTGTGTTAGCAGATATTTGTTATTGCTTTCTATGTTCTGACAGTAAACTCACCCTCAGTACTGGTCCCAATGATACCATTTTAATCATGACAGGAAGTAAGAGGAAATGTCCCTAGTTTAGCTTCGGACATCAACAAAAACCCTCCCCATTCTATCAACATTTGGGTAAAATGTTAGGGCAGCAGTTTAGCTCCAGAGGTCTCTGGCATATTGAAGCAACACTACGATAATGAATTTATGTATTTATGTCAAATAATTGGCCAATACACACATCACTTTAACATTCTGAACCTTTATTAAACCCATCAATCATTAACCCTCTTAAACCAACACTTGGGGGTCTATTTGTAAAAAAAACTTTGCATCACTTTGTTTCCTACAAAACTGCATGTACATGAGAATTACTCAGTATTCAATCATTTGTGTTACAGAGTGTCAGTGCAATGGCCTTGAGTTTTTAAAGCTCTCCAAGGCTGCAAAGAATTGACTTTCATCAGTGAAGCTGGATGAGGTCATTTTCTATTCGTGAGCAGATGTTTTTAATCCTGGACCAGATCCATTTCAGGTTTGCTGGATCACCCAGCTTCACTGATGAAAGTAAATTCTTTCCAGCCTGGGAGAGCTAAAATAAATCAGGCCCAATGTATACCAGCGTGGCTGTTTTAGGAATTAGGCAAATTTGCCATTTTTTTGGACACTAGAATGCAGGGTTTGTTTATTGGTCTGCCACCTGCAGTAAAAATCATCTATTATGGAAATATTATTAACAAAAAAGAAATACTTTGGAAGAAAATCCTAAAAATACCTTACTTTTATCATTTCTATCAGTGTTACTCATGTTACTCAATCACAACAGAGAAATCCACATGTATGCAAAATAACATATGTTCAGTTTGATTAGATTGGAACTAACGCGTTTCGCCAAATGCATATTGCTCGCACCTTATCCAAGACAGCAATTTTTTTTTTATAGACCCCTGAAAAGTTGTACCTGTCACATACAATAAAAGCAGCGAGTTGTAGAGTGAATTGGGACTGTAGCCGTGTTTGGAGGAGATAGATTTTTACCTATTTACCATTCTGTTATTTCTGTTGATGACAGATATTTATATTGGGGTAATAGGATCAAATTGAAGTAGCCATCCTCTCCTCCTCCTGTGTCACTGTCTGTCATTCGCAGCCCCTATTTAATGTACAGCACTGCGTAATATGTTGGCGCTATATAAATATGGTTTAATAATAATCTCTGCTCTTCTATTGAGCAGTGTTACAAAGACAAGATTAATTGTGCTCTTTCCACAGCAAAAAAAAAAAAAAAAATCTTTGTTGGTACAGCGTTTTTTGAGTGACTGAAAACATGAATGAGGATTTGCAATGCTATGGAAATACCAACAAAACATCCATGTATTAAAGTGATGTAGAAACTAAAACACGGAAACCTTCTAGGGTTGCAAACCAAGGCATCTTCTCACTCCGATTTCATTCCTCTAGTGCCATCATTGGCTGAATTGTGGCAGAATACTAAATAACTACTGGAAAGTCATTCAGGAAGATCTAAATCCCACCAAGGAAGGGAAGAACATTATGCAATTATGCAGAACTAGCTACAGATCGGCACAATTCCACTTCCTGCATATTGTGTGACAGGTACACTTTACCAACTCTCCCGGTTCAGTCAATGGGCCCGATATATTAAAGCTCTCCGAGGCTGGAGAGGATACACTTTCATCAACCTGGGCGATCCAGCAAACATGGAATGGATTTTGTAAAGTCATTTGCTATTTATTAGCAAATGTTTTCAATCCTGGACCAGATCCATTCCAGCTTTACTGATAAAAGTGCATCTTCTCCAGCCTTGGAGAGCTTTTATAAATCAGACCCATTATGTGCATGTTTACCAATTCAAACATTTAGGATTATTATTGTATTACAGTATAAAATGGATGAAAACAATATTAAAAAAACATTCATATGGCTAACACCATTGAGCTATTACTTGTCTCTGATTGTAAAATTACTTTTTATGTTGGCAGATGCTGGTGTGGTATCAAGTCAGTAGACTTCATTACATAGTAAAATGGATTTGAGTAATAAAACAAAACATTTGGTTTTACAATCACAGGAAGGATTTGTGCAGTAAAAGGGAGGCTGACAATGTGCAATGAAACTATTTCAAAAGTCAATTTCCCACATTTTGATATTCAGTTT
>NC_092871.1:12652795-12657614 GCF_032062135.1 Pyxicephalus adspersus
TGCAGATTAATGCAGCCTTTGGAAATGCAATCACTAGAATTTTCATAGAAAGGAATGTTTTGGCAGATCAGGTATGATGATAAAAGGCTTTTGTCTGTCTAAGCTCAAACAAATTGAATGATATAACTGTTGCGTGACAAGGGTAAGGTAATGGTACTGCTATAATGCGCAGTTAGCAAGAGAGGAACAGTCTCCTCATGTTTACGTACAATGCTTCAACAGCCATAATCTTTGTTTTGTGGTGAAGGTGATGATATGTAAATTTTTTTTTTTAATAATAAGGAGATTTTTTTTTTCTTCTTCTCAGTAACAAGTAATAGCTCCATGGACTGACAAGATCCTTTTACTCAAAACATTCATACGAGACTCATCAGGTCTTGCTGACATAATACATAGAAGACATTGAAGAACTCTTGTGCCTGAATGAGCCCATTTACATTTGTATTCAAAACTAGAAGCAAGAAAGAATAAATCAATTTGGCATTTGCATTGGATCACCCAAATTCGGACTGACACACATTGGCGATAGGTTGTGTTTTTTCTTCTATTTCTTTTGTACAGTCCACAAAATTGTGACTTGGTACTTTAATCTTCTAGTATTCCTCAGGAGCTACCCTGCTACATTAATATTATATATCCTAGCCTCTGGCATTCCTTTTTGACTTTCAGATTAAGGTTACTCTCCAGACAAAAAGCTACATACACGGTTGTAATAGCCCGCTCCCTCCCCTCCTAGATTGTAAGCTCTTCGGGGCAGGGTCCTCTCCTCCTGTATCACTGTCTGTATCTGTCTGTCATTTGCAATCCCTATTTAATGTACAGCACTGGGCAATATGTTGGCACCATATAAATCCTGTTTAATAATAATAATAATAATATTAATAAATGTGAATAGTTTTACCTGCAAATATGTTTTCACTCGTGGTTGGGCATTCTTGTAAACCAAGCACCTCTGCCAGGCACGATTGCCAAGCTAATGCCCTCAATATCCTCTACTGCAGGTAAACAATACAAGTTGATAACTATCCTTTCCTCATTCTATTCCTGAACAATAAAAGATAACAAGCACCTTGTTGCTGTTCACAAGGTCCAAATGACAGCAATAAAGCTCTGATGGAGGGTGCTTCCTCTTCCTCTCCGTGTCCTGTTGTGAACAGAATGCTGACCCATTTGTGGACATCTCACCATTACACCTATACGAGCTTTTTTTGGACATCCCTAGTCTTATTATGGAGACTTGGCTCGCCTTTGGCATTCAGTTTCAATTTTATCCCGAGGGAGTTCAGTAAGGTGGGGCCATGAATTTGTACGGGCTACTCAAGTTCCTCCACACCAAACCCATCATAAATTCCTTGATGGAGCTGGATTTGTTCATGGTAGAACAGACAAGAACCTTTCTCAAATTGCTGCAAAAAGTTTTAAAGCGCACATCTGTCTAAAAACAGTGTTTCTCAACCAGGGTTTCATGGAATTATAGGTTTCCTCCAGAGGTTGCTAGGGGTTCCTTGATCAATTAGCAGTTTGTATCTCCCAGGTCAGTTTAAGTGACACCATTTATCTTTTTGGCTATCTCTAAGGGTGACATTCTTCCCAAATGGCCAGCAATGTAAGAAGCATTCTTCCCACTGACCACCACACTAATATACAGTGAGATGTGGATATAAGTAATTATAGAAGGGGTTCCCTGAAGACCAGAAAGTTATTACAAGGTGTTCCCTATGTTAAAAAGGTTAGGTGATGAAGAAAATTAATTATATCTATTCTATTGATCTTACTAGTGATTTGGGTTGATTCTATGCTTTAGCTAATAGATGACTGGTTATCTTAGAGTGGATTGAGGGGACGCTGGTACTGCCAGTCTCTGTTCTAGATATTCTTGGAATTTGTGTTTGGGATGGTGACTGTTATCATCCAGCCTTGGTGGAGTCAGTTGGATAATAGTAAGAATTATGTCTCCATTATTAATTGTAGTAAGTAATAATTTAATGTCATGTTGATTCCACAATGATTCTACTTGGTACTGTAGTCAGACCTTCTGATCCTGCCATCGGGTTTTGACACGTGTGCTTTGCTTTATCTCTTAATCTTTTACTTTGTAACTTTTATTCTCAATAAACTTTCTAGATCATCTCACTGTGGGCAGAGGTATTGTTTTTCCTTATCATAGGAAGGGTTGTGTCCATATGGGAGACATGGTTTGCAGCACTGGCCGATGCGCCCCCCCAGCGGGGTTCTTCTCCTGACAGAGCCACCAAAATTTTCTCCGTGGACTACCGGTTGGCAACCATTGCCCTAAAGAACAGTACCCTTCACTGGAAACACCCAAACTCAATATTTATATATTCTTGATCACAAAGTATATGTGTGATGGTCAGGG
The DNA here is from genome assembly GCF_032062135.1 of Pyxicephalus adspersus. NCBI lineage: Eukaryota > Metazoa > Chordata > Amphibia > Anura > Pyxicephalidae > Pyxicephalus > Pyxicephalus adspersus. The sequence goes on from NC_092871.1 coordinate 12,655,173, forward strand.
GTAAGCAATCATCTGGCCATATAGAGTATCAGTACAAATACTAATTCTATGTAATGATGCCTGCATGGTTTGTTCAGAAAGTACATAACTGGAATATTGTAAGCCTTTCTACATCCGCTTGGAACAAATTATACTCTTTTCACGTGCATGTTACATTTTAAAGGATATCCTTATTGTCACTTGCCAGGCAACACAACAAAGTGATGTATTTTCTTAATCCTTCCCAACCCATTTGAATAGTAAACAGGCCCAATAGTATTCTGACAACCCCTTACAATGAGTAGGATTGTCCACTTTCCAAAACAATTCTTGCATATGCATAGCTATAATCCTCCATATCATACATTGGCATCTGCCTTTTATTTGTGGCCCTTTTAAGTCATTCCTTCCAGTTTGTATTTTGGGGTTTTTCCTAACCTGCTAACTAATTTGTTTATCTGCCAGGCTGAGGATAAGTTATATTATTATTATTATATTACTGCACTGTCCTCACAGCACTATTGCTGCCACAAGGCTCCTATGCAATGACTGCAACAAGAAAGGGAGATTTGAGTGATCCAATGTGATTCACTTACCTCTAATTGTTCTGAACACATATTAAATAAATTATTATATAAATAAAACTCAATGTAATAAAAGCAGACGATATATAAGTAAAAGTGTTTAGTGTTTAGAGTAGAATGGTCATTTGTTTCCTGAAAAAAGGAAACTGATTTCATACACAGTCATTTGTATTGTGCAGGTTTGTTAGAGAATGATGGAAGAATAAATAGAGCTGCGATGGAAGGAGGTTAAGAAAGGTCGGGTTAATGGTGAATGCTCTGAGGGCGGTTGAGAGAACTGGATGGGTAATTTAACACACAGGGAACAATAGGGATAAACAGGAAGATATGAAGAAAAGAAAGTAGATTAGAAATAGCTAAAGTATGAAATACTACTAAAAGTAACAGTTACAAGGTGATATTATGATAGAGAGCAGGAAGCTTGCCCATCACTGATTAAAGCCTGACTAAAGTTTAATGCATTCCTTAGGCTAGGTACACACATGCATTGATTCTCTTCTGATAATAATCTCAGGGCTGATATCAGACGAGAATTTAGTGTGTGTACATCACCCTTTGCCATCGTCTGAACAGCCGTCCTGGTGGATCCACGGACCATGGACGACAAACGATCCTAAAAGAAGTGACGATGGAATCAGCGCAGCGGGGTGCCACTCCATCGTTATCCCCCTCCCCTCTTCCTACAGCAGAAAAGTGTTGTATGTACAGCACTTGTTCATGCATCATGCAGTCATGAGTCGTTGGAAGAGATTGTGAAAGATCTTTTCCAAGGACAGTTATTGTATACATAGCCTTACTATTATGTTTAGTGCTGCTCCAGTGATTGCACACATTTCTCATCTTAGGTTGCACACTGCAGAGACAGACTATTGCTTTCTCTGTAGAAGCAGTAATCTCTCTGTATATGGCTGACATCCCTCTCATTCAAAAATTTCAAGAGTTCCTCATTTACTAGTAAACTTTTCTGATTAGATGTGACCCAGAGAGGGCATGCAGGACCACAGCAGAGAGACTACTGCTGTCACACAAGCGGTCTGTCGCTGTAGCATGCTACTCCACAGGAAGAAATGAGTGTTCAACTAATCTCTCCTCATAGCCGAGCTCTTCTATTACTTTTATTAGTTTAGTTGCCCTTCTCTGCACTCTCTCCAATTCCACAAAGTTCTTTTTGTGAACTGGTGCCCAAAACTATTGTTATAAGAAAAATTAAACTGTGCTGAACCACTGAACTCTTTCTCTGTATTTACATACCATTTTCATTTTAACCTAAAATCCTTCAATCCACTTTTCCAGGAACTAACCTGCACAAAAGCCCTCATCTTGTGCAAAAGAGACACTTTTTTGCAGCACCATTCACCACCTCACTCACACAAAGACCCCATAGAATAAACGGCCTATAAAAAAATAAGCTAGTAAAAATGTAAAACCCTTTCATACCTGGTTCTTCTTCTCTGAGAAGCATCTTCCTGTTCTCCATTGGCCCCCCTATGCAGTGAGTGAGGTCTGCAGACCCGGAGGGACTTCACAAAATCCTCTTCTCCAGGAGGCGGTCGGGCCCGTGTGGGTGAAGAACCAAGACTGCTAGCACGATTAAGGGATGACTGTGACTGGCTGAAAGGCCAAGGGAGGCCCTCATCATGTTTCAGAACTAAAATTGAAAGGAAAGAAAACAAATGTTAGGCAGAATCAATTTATGGGCTCCAATAATATCATCTTCTCCATATCCATTACCCTAGGTGAAAACAAATCTTTTTACAAACTAATACAGAAAAACACAATTTGATTGGCCAGGAATCCAATTAGCTTTCTGTTTAGGCTTTTACTGCACTCAAATTTAAAGCAATTTTTATAGCTCTGTCCAGTTCTCTGCTATACCACA
>NC_092871.1:12659010-12669187 GCF_032062135.1 Pyxicephalus adspersus
ATTTTTGTCACAAGCATAGAACCTGATTTAATAAAGCTCTCCAAGACTGGAGAGAATGTACTTTCACCAGTGAATCTGGGTGATCCAGTAAGTGAAAACAAAGAGAAAATGACTTTTAGGAAATCCATTCCAGGCTTACTGGATCACCCAGCTTCACTGATGAAAGAAAATCCTCTCCAGCCTTACTGAGCTTTAATAAATCAGGTCTAAACTGTCTATATTTGTAACAAGATTACTTTCAGTGCTGTATTTAGGCAAGTACACCCTAAACACTTTTAATGAGGTTTTGGGGGACACTTGACATGTTGGTGTGGCTATTTCGAGTTGGGTTGGTTTTCATGGACCCTGCTGGATGACAATCAACCAGTGCTACAATCCTCCACCCTCCTTCCTACCAAGGCTCAGAAAACCAACCAAAATGTGTCAGTCTCAGATTTAGCTGTACTAAGCTGGATGGGACTTTGCCACATATCAGGTAATCAAACGTCAAGCCTTCTACATTACCCAAGGGCAGGCTCGCCAATTCTCCTTGAATGTTATAAATCTACAGAAAAGGTGTACAGGTGTAGGTGTACAATTAATACTAGGATCAATTTTCACTTTCCTACTTACAATAAGTAAATAATATACCTGGATGGAAAAGCCATAAAAGCACATATCTAGGGAAGTATACAACGTGGGAAAAAAAAACTGCATACAAGGTAAAACACTGAGAAATTGTCATATATATTGTCAAGGCAATCGAATGATCAGCTTGGTCCCTAATAACAAAATAATAAGGGGTGTAACTGCAGGTAAAGGTTAATACGTTTGCAAGTATTCTGACGGATTATTAGGGCTGGAAGGTTATCAAGGGTAATGGACACACAGTACTTTATAGAGAAAGAGGAACAGCTGAAGGAATAGGAGTTTAGGTGTACAGACAAAATCGGGTTCTGGAAAGGGATGGCAGCATATTGTCTTACTGTACGGTTAGCAGGATGATCTTCCATCTCTGTATAAAGTAACATCAGCTGCATGGATCGAAGAGTCATAAAGAAAATGGGTCATTCAGGCCAGAAGTGACCCATGAATTCAACATTGGTTAAATATAAATATAGCTTACATTTCTACGAGGAGCCAACTTATTAAATATTGCTTGGCACTGTTAATGGAGAAAGGTATTATACCAGGTATTCACTGTTAGTGGCAACAAGTAAAGAAAATCACAGTTTGGTATTAAAACATAGGGGTCTGGAAAATGATGGGGCTGTATACGCCTTAGGAGCTTGCCTGCTTCTTGGGTCAATTTAATGATTGACAATGTATCTTATTTTGATTTAATGTATTATATAGCATCAATTCTCAATAATTGAAAGAGGACAGTTTTTTTGGCATAAATAAAAATAAATTGTATTTACTTCATATGTATATATTAGAACAAATAGTAAACACTTTTTTATCAAATATGTAACAATTTCAAACAAATTACACAACAAAAACCAAGAATAGGCCACTTTCTGGCCCTAGACATTGCATTCCTATAGATCATTAGTTACAGGTTGCTAATAACTCCTGCTAACATCATTTAGTACACTGATGACGTATGTCTGTGTCTGCAGTGTAGGTTGCAGCTCTCTTCTAGTGGAAAAACTGACGAGTTTCGCCTAATCAATAGGCTTCATCAGGGGTACTTAGTGGCTTGCTTATTATTAGTACAATTATTTTTGGAGACCAATACTGGAGGATTCGTTAGTCCTTGGCATATACAGGGGAGATTGTATGAATCGTCAGTATCCTATGAGTATGTGGTTGAACAGGTTTCTTAGTCCAAGGTGGGTTGAATAAAGTCCCAGGTAGATGTTCCAGTATTCACAGGACAATGTTCAGGTAAGCATCCAAAAAATATATAGGAGAGAATATTTCTTAGGTCTGATACAGAAAAGTATCCAGGGGGCCTGCTTAGGTGTTATTGCTGGTTGTAGGAGAAGTCAGCTGCAGCACACAGTGCTTGCAATTGCATATAGTTCTGCTTGGATTCTGCTGCTTGATAGATTGAATAGGAATTGAGGCTGCTCCTTCTGTGCCTAATCTTGGGCATGCACAGAAGCAGCATTTTTTTCCAATAAGGGGAAAGAGATGCCAATCTCATGCATGAGCAGTGAGATTGACTCTTTTTTCCCCTTTGCAGTGGGCTACATCACCCGATCTCGCACCTGCGCAGTGCAAGATCGTGTGATGGAGGAAGAATCAAGGGAATTAAAGTTAAAATTAAACTTATATTAAAATTAAAGTTCCGCTTTAAGATCATCGATTAGGGACAATAATAAACATAAAAAATCCTTTAGACATAGTTGATCCAGAGGAAGGCTAAATGAAGTCTAAATAAACAGCCTTCAAGCTAACAGAGAACGTACCAGCTATCCAAAGGACTGCCAGACCACCATAGTGAACATGATTACAGAATGGAACAACATAAGGTGGTTTTCAATGTGCTCTTCCTCCTTTATTATCCAGGCAGCAGGCTGGGACTCCTTGAGCAAAAAAATATTGTTTGTTTAACTGAAGCAAAGTAACTTAAGGTCTCTGACATCTCTCAGAGATGAGCATATAAACATTGATCTCAATCACACTTACATGCTGGGTTCTAGCTGTATAGACACAGGCCGTGTATATCAGTCCTAGAGCAGCTTGATTTTGCTGTGTGATAAAAATTAGATAAACTGAGAATACCTTTGAATTATTGCTCTATAGGATGATATATTTACCTTTTCTGTCTCTGAAGAAGCCTTCAAAAATAACAAAATTATTAACCTGAAAAGGGAAAAAAAAACAGTAATTATTTTTGTAATTTGTTTCAAAGTCTACCCCAGTGATAATTGTACCAGTAATGTATCAACATAATACATACATATACACATCAGTGTTCTCCCCAGCCTCTTTTAGCTATTTGCACCACCGGGCACGTTTCAGTAACCAACCGGCTGTTTTTGGATCGTTACTGAAGAGTTGGGTCATAATCCAGGGCCTGCCACCCACCTACAGTTTCTTCCTATCCAGTTAAAAATAATAAAAATGATACAAATTTCTGGGGAGAATACTGCACATTATGCATTTATTTATACATAAAAAAACAAACAAAAAAAAAGAAAGTAAGGGGGCATTTGGCTGTAGCATTGATAGGAGTAAATATATTAGTGCAGTTACAACTGGTGAGAGTAGCTGGATATATGTAATAGTTTATTAGAAATGAATTGCTACCTCTGGAGGTTGACCACTTTGTTGGTTCCTTCCCCTGCAATCTGTGGCCAGATTAGCCACCCTTGGTGTATTTAATGGTGATATGGAGGGAGAAGCTAAGAATAAATCTCCTGATAAAGCAGACTTGGTCTCCGCAAAACGCGTAGAGAACTATTTGCACCTATAAACCCTGCTTCATGTGCTTTGATATATACCATATCACAATATACACCTATGATGTTTTTTACCATAAAAACAATAACTAGCATTGTTTTACTGTGCCTTTAAATAAAATATTTATATTGAAATATGTTCAATGTTATGTTTTCCTTTATTTGCATTGAAAAAATTCAAGGATGTAACAGCTTAATTGATATGTCCACCAATTGGGAGAAATACTTTTCTATAATAAAAATATCAGATAGCTTTCCCCTTTATGAGAACCAATTATGATTGGAACTTTGACCCCTGACTCCAGCAAAAGAACAATCTATCTATTGGGGAGAAAGCCTGACAGTGCTTTGATCTTTTTCTCCCCTCTCATAGAACACAAAAATGGCCTGTACAGCGCTTGTTTGTTCTACAAGTTGTTGTCCAACTTGTTCCCTCTTGTTCAGCCCTGTCTAGTAATAAAGCTTTTATCACAGTCACCTGTGGAATAGTTGAGTGAAGGTTGTAATGTTTCTTCAGGAATGAAAGAAACTTCTCAGAAGGACGATCGATTGCCAAGTGCTGAGGTTCTACCTGCTCCGTCTGCCACAAAGAAACATTTATCAGAAAAGATCATCCTTTGGTAAATAGGTGAAGGTGATATGTTGGAAGCGGGAAAAAAGAGAAAATATAAGCATCTGAGTGACAAATGACAAATCTCGGTGACCGGAACAAATTGGAACATAGCATCATTATTAAACAGTATTTATAGTGCCGACATAGTACACAGCACTGTACAAAGTCTATAGTCATATCACTAACTGTCCTTCAAAGGGGATCACAATCTATTATCCCTACCATAATCAAATGGTAATGTCTTTATGTATGTTAATCTTTAACACAGTCTAAGGTCACTTTTGGGGGGAAGCCAATTAACCTAACTGCATGTTTTTTGGAATGTAGGAAGGAATCGAATCCCGGAGTAAACTCATGCAAACACTGGGAGAACCTGCAAACTCCAGATAGTGTCCTGGCCCCGATTAGAACCTCTGAGCCACCATGCTGCCCCTAGACCATTTACAAAGTGGAAAATCTTGCAGGGTGTTTCTATTATTTAGTGAAGTCGAACCAAAAGTGGTTCAAGTAAGGACAACTGTTGAACTACCAACAGTAAGTTGAATTGGTGAGTAATTGGTGTGCAAGATTTGTTGATGAACATGAATCAATAAAATATTTGAGATACAAATACACACAGTGCTTCACAGCTAGACATATATGGAGTCTGTAGCATGGAAAACTTGGCTTGGTCTGATCACCATCACATGTTCTTTTAGATCATATTTTTTATTGGAAGATACGCATTGTCTATTTGGAAAATAAATGGCAGCAGGATATCATTCTGGGAACAATGCCGCAATGGAAGGAATGCTATTGAAATGATCTGCTGCCAGACACCACAATACACCTTGTGGAGTCCATGCTCTGCTAGGTCAGAGCTGTTTAGGTACAGGATGACCTACACAACATTATGCAGGTGGTTTTAATGTTTTGGCTGATCAGTGTAAAATACAAACACAGGGACTACAAACACAGGGACTACAAACACAGGAAATGCACAAAATGTGGGCCCTTACTCGGAGCATGTAGGTAAAAACCTCCTTCCCAAAGCCGTGGCGCTGCAGAGATTCATGGATATAGAAATCAAGAATACACAGAGGTTCTGCTTCAATATGAGAGCCTTTGTGATCCTAAAGAAATGGAAAAGAAAACATGAATAATATTTGAAAAACAAAAACACTTGAATGTGTTTATATAAAAAACATATTAGCTTTAAGAGCTCATGAGGTTCATCACATTAGCTATTACGAATTACCATTCATATCAATTATTTAATAAAATATCTCACCAGCACAAATAGCTTCTTATATCCAACCTTCAGAAAACCAATCACCACTCCACGTCCAGCTCTGCAACACATGAATTAAAAAGAATTTGATCACGAGGGAACAATAACCAGAGGATCATCAGCAACTTCTATGTAATAAAATAAAAGTATTCAAATTCAGTCAAATTTAGAGAGCAATCGTTTCACACAAAATAATAAACATTCATATAAATTGTGAATTTCAAATTTAGGAGACTGTTAGCCTATTGGACTTGAACTAAAGTTTTAGACCCCTGAACCATACCTGTACTCTTCTTGTGTCTTCAGCCTCATAGTCATATATCTGCAGTGTAACATCAGACACTGCAATAAATAGTAAAAGGTCTTGTGCTACCAAGCAAGCAGCAGACTGCACAGGAACAATCACCTCCCAAAAAACAATAAATACCCCCCAGCTGCTCTCTTCGCTCCTACTAATGACTTCCTCACTCATAACCTCATCCTACACAGGGCTCCAAGACTTTACTAGAGCTGCCCCGACTCTGCAATGGTCTTTCTCGTCCTATTCGGCTTGCTCCTATTTTCTGCTCATTTAAAAGAGCCCTTAAAACTCATCTTCTCAAACTTGCCTATCCATCTTCTCTTGTCTTCTAAACCCTCACTACTCACCCACCATTCCATATCTCCCCTTCTATTGTGTGCTACTCCCCCCACCTCCTAGATTGTAAGCTCTTCTGGGCAGGGTCCTCTCCTCCTCCTCCTGTGTCACTGTATCTGTCTGTCATTTGCAGCCCCTACTTGTACAACGTAATATAGCCCCTACAGCGCTGCGTAATATGTTGGCACTATATAAATCCTGTATAATAATATTATGTATCTGAACATGCTAATAAGAATTATAACATGAGAGGAACAGTAGACTTTTAATGGAATGCACACTGAACCACTGAAAGCCGCTGAACAAATTTCCACAATTTTTTGAAGTAAACCATGTTGTTCTCACACCCCCTGTATTGTACGGATTCTTACGTTTGAGCTGTGCAGTCTTTCAGAATATAAAGATGATGCTGATTTGTCTGCATACGAGTGGCGCTGGTTATTGGGGCAGGCAGCCGCTGAGCCTAAAACACAAAATGTGTAAATATATTAAAAGTTCTATGAAAAAAGTTGAAATGAATGAACAGTAGCCAGATATTATTTATAAACATGACAACATTTGATAAAGCCATTTATTGACTTTTTATAATGGCCTTTTATTTTTTCATCTACCCAAGACAAATGTCTTCTGAATATCGCAGGAAATCAAAGACTCAAAGTACAGAACCAAAACTCTGAATGATGATATAGTAAATCAGAGCTGAATAAATCCCTAAAGCCATGTAAATAATCAGCATTAGACTTAGGCTGGGTACACAAGTGGAATAATTGTCATGGGAAAGGAAAACAAAAGACTGCACAATGAATGAACAAGATCTGTACATACAGAGTTATTCTGTTCTATAGAGGGGGGGACGATGGAGCGGCACCCCACTGTGCTCTCCTCCCTTCACTTTCATTATGATCATTCGGCGGTCATTGTATAAAGATTTGCCAGAATGGATCCATGAACGATTAGCACTGCACACTTGTCAGATTCTCCTACAATATGGGTCCCGAGGAGATTATCGGACGAGAATCGTCTGACATGTACATAGCCTTAGTGTACACAAGTAGACCTGCTGCCACTTTTGTGCTCAACCAACCAGTGAAATCATTCCTCCAACTGGCAATCGACTGGTCAGAAGTGCCAAAAGATGGCACTATATGCTGCCCCATGATAGTTTTTTCCAGTTAGAATGAGGTCAGAATTCTGATATTTTTCCAATTCCAATATTTAATAATTTATTTGACTTTACTACTGATATTTACCAACATGTCCAAGAAAGAACCAAAACTTCAGCCTGTGATCTGTGTTGAATTCACTTCCTCTTGGATTGGAAATTGGACTGCTAGCAAAAAATGGTCTATTTGTAAATGTCCTTACAAAAGTTTTTCTAAACCTTTTATTTTATTTTAAATGGAGGTGATAACAGATTGGCCTCTATACACTTTATGTGTTCTTTGTTTAATAAAAAATTTTGCATGTTTAGGTTTTCTCTAACAATCCCACAGCCAATGGGACTGGCATGCAATACAAATCCTGCGCACACATTTTGGCATGCAGTAGGAACATCAAACTGTGAGTTTCCCATACATGTGACATGGTTTCATGTGAATAGCTAAGAGATGCAGAACATATTGCCCTAGCTTTGCATGGTTCTTTTTCATTTCCACAAGCAAACCAAGTTTTGTCCCAATTAATGAATATAATCATATTACCTTTGCTGATGCTTTTCCAATTTCATCTATGACTGTCATTATTTGTCTCTGGGCTTCGGAACTGAAAACACAAAACAAAAGTTAATAGATAAACCTTCACCACTATTTATACTAAAGTTGCATAATGATAACCTGGACCTTTCTATTTCAAGGCTTAGATCTCTATTTCAAGAATCCCCTTGTTCACACTGGGCATAAGGTTGTGGTGGATTTACCGCTTCCTCATGCCGGGGAACCGCTGTCTCTTGTACTGTAACTCTCTCTGTTACTTGTACTGTAACTTCTACCAGCAGACGCTCCATAAAGAATGAATAAGGAAAGTGAATGGTACTAGCAGTACGAAACTAAGGCTACGTACACATGGCAGATGATTCTCATCCGTTTATGTCTTCAGGGATAGTATCAGACGAGAATCTGACGTGTGTACAGTGCATGTCCAACGTCATTCATGGATCTACCCTTCTTTTAGTCTTATGTCGTTTGAAAGGATCCCGAAAGATCCTTTCCAATGACAAAAATCTAATGTGTGAACCAGCGCTGCAGTGCAAGTGTTCAAGCGGCTGGCAAGGTCCCAGCTGCAGGGAGCTGCGTAGGATCCGTCTGACCTGTGTCTAGTGGCTCGTTGTGGTTTTACTCCCTGGTTTTGCACCCAATGCACAAAAGAGAATCAAACTTTCAGAACATCCCTTGGACTCAAATTTTGTAACAAAAGTCAAAGTAGCTTTCTGCCAAAGTTGATTTAGGCTTGGTCTACATGGACTGTTTCCCCAGTGTTTAAATGCCCATGTTTAAAATTCCCATTCATCACACGGGGCCACTCCAGTGATTTCCTGATGTGATACATAGAGATTGTCCCCATTAGCTGTCAAATGTTTTGAACCGCCTCCCTAAGATATAAACTTAATGTAACCAAGGAGAAATATGAAGTAGTGAATTTACTACCTACACCCAATAAAAATAGGAAGTTGTGTGGTATAAATTACTTTCAAATTTGTTATAAAAACTAATCAAACTTTATTCAATATAGCCATTAAAACTTATACCTTCAACACTTCAAGATTATTAATATTATTGCACAGTATTTATTTAGCGCCAACATATTCCTCACAGGGGCTCACAATGTCCTATCATAGTCATATGGTAATGTCTTTATGTATGTTATTCTTTATTACAGTCCAAGGTTAGTTTTGGGGGGAAGCCAAATATCCTAACTGCATGTTTTTGGAATGTGGGAATAAAACTCGGAGGAAACCCACACAAACACAAGGAGAACATGCAAACTCAATGCAGATAATGTCCAGGCTGTAATTCAAACCTGGGACCTAAGGCTGCAAAGGCCAGGGTGCTAACATCTGAGAGGCTGTGCTGCCCAATATTTCCATATTCCAGTTTTTCAGTTAAAAACAACAAACAAAACAACATAGATTAGAAACACACCTAAGGCAAAAATTACCATATACAAACAAGTTCAAGGAAGGCTTATTAGTGATGTAAAAAGGTTTCAACGCGTTTCGCAGTGCTAAACCTGCTTCTTCAGGGGAACTTCACTAAAAGGGGCAAGGTGGGTTTGAATTATTTTATTAGTCCCCTAGCGGTAATTCTGAGAGTGACTCGGGGTGGATTTACCATGCAAAAAGTGGTAATCACAAGTCACACTCGGGGTCGCTTTAAACTTAAGAAAAATTCCTTTACCCTGCTCGTCCTGCTGGTCCCTGCAGGTCCTGGGGACACGTTCCCGGTGGCGTCGGTGCGTGCGGGAGGATACGAGGGAAATTCAAATAATTTTGTATTGGACTCAATACAAAATAGCTGTATTGAGTCCAATACAAAGAAATCTTCATATAATATATATATGTATATATATATATATTATACATGCGTTTGTACAGTTATATTACATGTTTAACTATTTTTCTTTATTTAAAGTTTATTATTACATTTATTAAATATTGGACATATTTCGGTGAGTTATGCCTAAGAACTATAGCCTATAATGTAAAATAAATATAACGCTTTATGCATGGAAATTTGGACAGAATTAGAACGCTAGGGGGCTTAACTGAAGAAAAGAGAGTCAAACAGCCAACTTCATGGAACTTCTGCATGAATCAATGGCTTCAAAAACCGGATTTAGTGATTGATCAAAGTGTACTTGGTGGAAAGTATGTCTTATTCAATTAAATTTGATTTGTTATAGTCAGATCATTGGTGAGTCAGGGGTTAACCTGCTTGTAATGGTTTTTATACCTCTGAGTACATTAATCAAAATTTCTTAGTGAACAATCCTGGAGAAAGCAAGACGCCGGATGACTCGTGATTTCCTGATGAAACGTAAAGAAAACTCATCTTGCACCATTTGAAAAGAGTTAAAACGTCCAATTAAACGCTTTCTAAACACTAAAATAATCATAATTACCATGAATGGGAGTTTTTAAGGGGCTTTTAGAAGGTGTTTTGCCCTATTCTAACTTTTCTGTGTCACATTTCTTAGCTTAAAACATCTTTATAAACACTTATAAATACCTATACATCTTTTGTATGCGTTTCTAAGTGTTTAAAATTAAA
>NC_092871.1:12669712-12671099 GCF_032062135.1 Pyxicephalus adspersus
TAACCTTTCCTAAAACCCCCAATGCAAGCTTCTTACATCCCTTGGTAGCACAGTTACAGCTTGCCCTGGATTTGACATTCTCTCCAGAGAAAATCCTCTTTAGTGCAGGTTTTTCCTTACAGAGATGCTCAGCAGATGGCTTTACATAACTTTACGTAAGAGGATTTCGGTCGGAAAGGCTATAATAATCAGAGCAAGAGGCAGATCTGCCGCATGCAGGCGCCTGTACTGTGGATACCGTTGTGTCCAAACCATATGCTAAAATATGTTTTCCCATCCCTACTGAAAATATGAAGGTGTTCAAAAACCTTGAACTACTTGTAGTTAGCATGGAGTTGAGCAGTACAACCTAGAACCATATATAATATTTATTTTCTACCATCTGTATCTTATCAGAAGAACTTTACTTCCCAGGCCCAGAACTGATGTTTCTTACACTGTACAGACAAAAGCATCTCAGTGGCCTCATCCAGTCTATTATATCAATGTTCTCTTGCTTCAGATGTGAGATCAGCCGGAACACTTCACACTAAATAATGACTTGTATTCATGACTCCCAGACTTCCACCCCGGAGCTTTACTTAATAGTAAATACAAAATTCTGAGCTTTGTTCATTGTATAGAATGGGCACGCATTCAAGAACAGAGCACAACTTCAGGGACCTGGAACTATACAGGAAATGTTGATTATGTACAAAGCAGGGTTCATTTTACTGAAACAATTATGGATTGCTCAGCGGATAGCACTCTGGCCTTTGCAGTGCTAGGTCCCAGGTTAGAATCTCAGCCAGGCCACTATCTGCATGGAGTTTGTATGTTATTATTAATTTATTAACTTTCATTTATCATTACTGAAAAGCGCCGGGTGGTGCGCCCAGCTAAAAGGGGCTGGGGAGAACATTGCATTGAAATACTGAAAATTCTCAGCAGAGCTCAGAAAGTAGAACAAATTGATTTTTTTCACTAATAAAGCGAACGCCGCGTAGTATGTTGGCGCTATATAAATCCTGTTTATTAATAATAATAATAACTAAACCTGAGCTACACACCAATTCTAGTTTCATCTTACTTCCTTTTTTCTTCCTTTTTATGATCTTCGGCCATTCTGATTGGCTGTGCTGGGATGATCATTCATTAATGAAGCATTCAAGCACAGGGGAAGCTGGCAACTAATGCTGAGCTGCGCATGAACAGGTAAGGCTACATACATACATCTGATTATTATCGTTCAATATTCACATCAGGACTGATATCAGACGAGAATCTGGCGTGTGTACAGAGCTTGTCAGACGTCATTCATGAATCTGTCCTGGTGGATCCACAAATGACAAACGTAATGGAAGTGAAGAGGAGAAAGTGAAGTGGGGTGCCGCTCCGTCGTTCTCCC
>NC_092871.1:12674302-12676569 GCF_032062135.1 Pyxicephalus adspersus
TAGGAAGAAAGTAGGGTGGAAGGGGGGGGATTTCGCCCACTGAAAGCTCGTGCTTGATAGTTGCGGTAATAGGATTTTATCTGACCACGCCTCTGACAGATCTCAATGATGTCAGGCTAAACAGCTCCATAGCAACCGCGCAGGCCTTCCTTAGCAACGGGGATGATGCTCCTTGTACAGCTGTTGTACATACTCCAACAACATGCCCTACGTTGTGTAGCAGTGTTCACTCACCACATAAAGATATTTTTAGACCATGTCAACATGTCAGTGTTTAATAAAGTGATTTTTATAAACAGAGCTGAGGTTTTATTATGACTGTATTGTTTGCAAAATGTTATTCTTAAAGCCGAAGTAAACTGAACAAAAAAAAGCTCACCTTTTTTTTCGTAGCTCTGTCGATCGCTACGGAGGTTTTCTGGATTGGATACTGCACCATTCCGCTATCCTCCGTTTCAGGACATCTTTGGCCTTGTTCGAAGTACCAGTCTCGCACTGCGAATGTGTGAGATTGGGTGATGCAAATTGCTGAAAGAAGAGTACTGCACATGAGTGAGATCAGCATTTTTGTCCCCATCGAAGAAAATGCTCCTACTGTGCATGCCCGAAATTGAGCATGTGCAGAAGCAGTGTCCAGAAGCCTCCCAGCATGCATGATGTATGTATCCCCATTTAATGTACAGCACTGCGTAATATGTTGGCGCTATATAAATACTGTTTAATAAAAAAATAAAAAATTGCATGAGGCTGCGCTCTTTCATTCTTTCTTCAGCACAAAAAAGGGTAACTTTTACGTAAATAAAAGGGTTGTCTACCCTGTTATGTAAGTTTAAAGTTTAGTTTAGGTCCACTTTAAATATCGAGCCAAGCTTTACATTTTATTGTACAGTGCGGCATACAATGTTTATTTCACAAATGTATTCATAGATTTTAAAGGCACCTAATATACATAATTCACACTTATAAACATCAATTAATAATAAAATAATAATTTATCGTACATTTAAAACAAAAATACATTGTGTAGACAAAAGATCAGAGTATACATTTTTTGTTGTTAACAGTTTTGATGAAGATATTCTAATATTTGTCGCAATTTCATTTCCCAACGCGTTTCGCAAAACACATATTGCTATCTCAGGAGGCATGCGACACCAAGAAACCAAATATTGATAAATCTCGTTCGATCTTATGTCAATCAGGACCAACAATCCATGTGTGTAAAAAAGCTTTATTGAGTCCTAAACAAGATCCTACACTACATGGCTGAACTCAACGCATTCTAAAACCTTGTTCTTTGAAGGGTTAATGTTTCACCATTATTCAAGATCAGTTTGTATTTATGTAAATGAATAAACTCCCTTCTTAGATCATTCAATGTCTAACGTCCTTACTCCTTGTCACGTGTGGTTTACTGGATGGTCATTGCAGGGCAGAAACTGCTGAGACTTGTAGTTCTCTAAAAGCTAAATGTTGCATGGAGTATGTTTTCTTCTTGTAGGCAATGACAGCTAATCTGATTAAGCCAATGCCAATTATCTCCATTTTCTAAGAAACGGGGACATTCAGAAGCCCAAGTGGAGTTCCATGGTGGAGATGTGGTCAGACATCAATAGATCTTCTGTAAAAAAATAATATAAAAATTCAAACTTCTTTTTTATTTTTGCAGGTCTGTTAAAAAGCTTGACAAGTTACAGCGCATGCAGCCTCGCAATGACCTCAGTCACCAGACACAGCGATGACCGGGCCTACATTCCACCATGGAGCTCAGATTGAGTATTCAGAGGAGGAGATCTTGGCTGTTTTCACCTGCACCTTGCTGGCTCCCTGGGATATCAGCCACCCTCGCTTTCTTTTTACTGCCCCATTTGTTTAAGAGTTCTTTCTCTACCCCTTATGAGGTAACATGCTAAGGATTGAAGCTACCAGAGTGGAATGGGGGGCGCTAGACTGGAGGGGCAAATATCCATATCTGCACATTATTGGTAGGGGGCAAATTATATTGCTGATACACTATGGGGGGCAAACAGAAGGCTGTGCTGTATATGTGTAAGTGCAGTCATGGAATAAAGACACACAGTTAATATGTATGGAGACCTCTGTGTACCGCAGAATATGGAAGTGTAGCCATCTTTATACACTGCATGCAGGCTACAGGTGTGCAAGATATTCATTGCATGTGTCTCTGATTAGGAGGGACTGACCTACTGTCACACCCCATTCTCCATATATCTCTGTCACACCCTATTCCCCATATATCTCTGTCA
>NC_092871.1:12679474-12695974 GCF_032062135.1 Pyxicephalus adspersus
TCTGGCTTTAGTAAACAGAATGCCATTTGGTTGCTGCACTTCCTAAAGTTCAGGGGGTGCAGGACAACCAGAAACAGAAGTAGCGCTGTGTTATATATTACACACCTCAGACAAGAAAACAAAGACAATTTTATAAACAAGTCTGCTTTGGGCTGCCTGTGCCTAATTGCTGTAACCCATTAATTTGTGTCAGCACATTTAGGCTTCAACTACTGAGCTCTGTAACAAGCAGACTTTGTACAATTAAGCAGTTGAAGAGAACCAAGTGAAAGGGGACAAACATCCTTCCATGATGCCTGATAGAATATGATATTATTATCATGCAAAATGTCATACATACCTGACTAATACATTTTTTTTCCTGGCCATAAAAAAGTAAAAGAATACAAATAAAGACCAACTTACAGGAAACAACAACCTCCTAAAATGCTTGTGTCACAGACTGGTCACTCCAGCCAGCTATAATCTCAATGACGATCTCACCATATGGCCGCCATTAAAAATAAGGCTTCTGCTCACTCATTGGGCCTGATTTATGAAAGCTTTCCATAAGTGGTGAAGATAGATTACAAAGTTCTCCCCAGATTTATTTTTTAAGCTTCTCTGTATTGTGACCCAGCTGGGTGGTTACTGACGTGTGCCAGGTGGTGCGCCCAGCTAAAAGGGGCTGGGGAGATCACTGGACTTTCATGAGAGAATATGGGTGATCCAGCAAACCTAGAATGGATCTGGTCCAGGATTCAAAACATTTGCTAGCAAATAGCAAATTACTTTGAAGAAATCTATTCCAGGATTGCTGGATCACCCAGCTTTATTGATGAAAGTGTATCCTCTCCAATGAGTCAGTGCAAATGACTGGCTGGGGGTTGAAGAAATCTATTCCAGGATTGCTGGATCACCCAGCTTTATTGATGAAAGTGTATCCTCTCCAATGAGTCAGTGCAAATGACTGGCTGGGGGTTTCTAATATTTGGACAGCCTGGATTACCCACTACTTGGACCTGCTTTCTCTCCGAGTCATTTTCCCTTATTTTCCTTAAGCGTGGTGTATTCTGCATTTAAAGCTGTTCCTTTATTCTGTACCTGTTATCACCCCTCCTTGGTTACATCTGTCTCCTGCTATATTTATTCCTTTTTGCTGCTTTCTCTCTCTTGTGAGATCTGGGTCCCACTTATGTATTGGGCCCCCTAAAGATTCGGGATAGGGCTGCCCGACCTCCTGTGATTGGCACACGGCCCAGCGGACCTCACTTTTTCCGCTCCATGGGATTCTGAAGACACAGCTCATGTCTTGGCCAGATCCAGGTCCAGCTGTGGCTATGGGTGGGTTGTGACCTGCAAAATCAGGGCCCCATGTAATGTTGCACCCCACAGGTAGATTGTTTCTGCCACAGTAGCTGACCCAAAGCACCAGAAGAGGAGCCTGTTTTTTTTCTAGTTGATGGTGATGCAAAAGTTTGTGAAGGCAAATTGTGGCAGAAACCAAAGGTTTTGAAGAAGTGTAACTTTCATAGTATTGTTAATTCCTTATATTCTGGAGAGGATGGAAGAGACTTATCTAACTGGAGTTGTCTACCAGCTTTACAAAAGTCGTGAGGAGTTTACTGTGCAGGCATTGCTTGATACAAAGAGAAGAAGCCATTTTTACTATGATGTAGTAAGCACAAATGTGTCAGTGTGCTGTGAAAGTATAGTTCTGCTTTAAGGGCAGATTTATTCTGCATACACATAAAATAAATGCACTGAAACACACAAACACTTTTCCTAATATTTTTTTTATATGAGTTTTTTGACATTTTGTTAATAATTTTTTGATTGGGTTGTATTTGGGCTCTTGGGATAAAAAGAACCTCTGGTTGAGAAGTAAAAGAGAAAAAATAAATTGAAATACATAGATAAGAACTATAAGAAATAACACTCAGTTATCCAGAACTCAAGCAACAAGCACTTTCAAGCAAGTGGCACACAACCTAGAAATCAGAGTTTGAACTTTGTGTCATTCTGTCAGCAAGCTGTCGCTTCATGCATCGCTCCCGGGGTTCTCAGCACCCCCCCTACCCAAAATGTCCACATTTAATGCTTTACTGCTTTCCTGGCTAGTCACAATTGGGTACAGACTTGCGGCTGTTGGGGTTTTACTCATGTTTTTTTTTTTAATAGGACATTCTGATAATACAAGTACATTTATCTGGCTTTCCTGTTCTCTTCCTGATAGAGCTGACCTGTGGGTGTGCTGTCAGGAGTAACCAGGAAAATAAAATTACAGGTAAAAAATACAATTTTCTGTAATAAGTGGTTTTGTATCTGTCATATTGTGCTATGGTGCCACTATTTATATTAATAGAATTTTATTATTTCTATTTTAAAAGCAACTATCAAGCAACCAGAAACTACAATTATTCGGAATCTACCAATCCCAGTGGGTGTCAGATAATGGGAAGTTTACTGTACTTAACATTAAAAAGTCAGTAGATTTATTAATTTTAAGTCAGTGTTCCACAAGAATAAAATGTATACTTAAATACCAAACTCTCTTTTTTAACATTGGTCTAAGTGTCTGTTTAATATATTTCTGTGAATCCTTCCAATTTCTGGTTTTTACTTTTTTAGAAATCACAGGGTTACCACAAGCTCCGCACCTTGCAGGAACAGTTACCCATGTGCACTACAGACAGCTGTGCCCACATCCAATATACTGCAGTCTGTGCCATCTTCCAGATTCACTGCCCATTTACCACCTGAGAATAGGACTTTGTGTGGCTGTCCTGACTTTAAATGAACAGCTTTGCCAATTACAGTAAGTAAATAAAACAGATATAGCATTCCAGTACTTGTAGACCTAGGAAAACAAACCTTGGTAACAAAATGCCTTTAGTAGACTATATCAAATATATTTTTTTGTATTTTGTCTTCGTGTGTATATTTAAGTTACTAGTTTCCCGCTGTTACTCCCGGCTCGAGGGGAAAAAAAAACACTCCAGGATGGCTGTGCTCACTGACAAAGCTGTCTAAAGCTACGTACACACTTCCAATTTTTATCGTTGGTAAACGAACGACAAACGATCCTGCACGATATCTGCGAACGATCGTATGGCACCGATCCTGTACCTACAGATAATGACACGATCGTTCAAAGATATTGTACACACAATAGATGCGATCGTTTGAACGATACAGGAAGTGACGTGCACCACAGGAAGTGAGCGAACGTTCGTTCACCGCGCATGCTCAGACCATGGACGATCACTGAACGACCGTACACACGATAGATGGTCAACGATCGTCGTCCAATCTGATCCGCCGGTCCGGTCGTTCATTTCCAACGACTATCCTCGTTCGTAGGCGTCGTTGGTTACTTTTTTTACGAACGATTTTTGGCCAATCGGTCGTTCATCGTTCATTTCCAACAATAAAAATTGGAAGTGTGTACGCAGCTTAAGGCTACGTAGGCACATCGGATGATTCTTGTCTGATTACACAGCTCAACAATTTTTTTATTATATATTTATTTTTTTTAATATAATTAGTGTATTTCAGGTCTGCTGATTACAGAAATGACATCAGTTTCATTAAATTGTCTCTAGTTCTTGTGATACAGAAATCAGAATAGAGAATTTTACCAACAACAAATGTTAACACAGCATTTTATTATCAATCTTTATTTACACCGATGTTTTGCATTTTATATATTAAATGTGGGATTATTTTTATGAAACTTTCATTTGCCTTGTTTTTATTACATTCTTTTTTTTACATATCATACATTTTCTTTTTTTTTCATAAATATGTGTTCTTCAAGAAGTTGTTTAAATGACCCTAATGTATTTTGCTAAATTTGTGGTAAATATTCTCAGCAAAAACAGAGAAGAAACATTACAGAATTTGTGAAACAAGCATATCTTGTATATTTTGGTATTAAACTGGGAGACTAAGGTAATTATTGGGCTCCCCATACGGTATGCAAAACTTGTGTAGAGTGTGTACATCAGTGGAAAAATAGAAAACTGAACAGTTTGAAATTTGGTGTACCTATGGTATGGCGAGAGCCTAAAAGTCATCATAATGATTGTTATTTTTGTGCTTTGAATGTAAAAGGTTTCAATTGTTACAAGAAAAACAAGTGGGAGAACCCTGATTTAGAATCAGCTAGATGACCTGTGCCGCATGGTGCTGATGTTCCCATACCAGTGTTCAGTACACTCCCTGATATTCCTGTATCTGACATGGAGGATATACAGGGTTTGGAATGTAATCCAGGAGTTAGCAGAGGAAGTGAATATGAAGGAAGTGTTTCATCAAACCAGCAGTTCTCCCAAGAAGAGCTCAATGATTTAATATGTGACCTAAGTCTGGCAAAACAAGAATCTGAACTTTTAGCATCCAGGGTAAAAGAAAACAACTGTCTGAGACCGTAAGTTAAAATAACAGTTTATAGGACAAGAGAGGTGACACTCCGACCATATTTCAGTGAAGATGGAGACTTTGTTTACTGTTGTAACATGCCTGGACTACTAGCCCATATGGGAGTACCAGAATACCGAGCAGAAGTCAGGCCACTTTTCATAGACAGTTCCACTCGAAGTTTGAAATCTGTTTTACTGCATAATGGCAACTGCTTTGCATCAATTCCAATTGGTCATTTACCAAACCTAAAAGATAAATATCAGAATGGTCTTACAAAACTTTGCTATCAAGAACACTAATGGTCCATATGTAGAGTAGATGCACAAAGTACCCGTGTTTCATCTGCTTGTGGGATAGAGGAGCAAAGCAGGATCACTGGAAAAAAGTGACATGGCCTCCAAGGGAAAACATGAAAAATAGTGCAGGGAACATCATTAACGAGCCAATGGTTGACAATAAAAAAAAATCATTCTCCCTCCACTACGCATAAAGTTGGGATTATTGAAGCAATTTGTTAGAGCTATGAACAAGGATGGTGATTGCTTCAAATACATTTGTAGATTCTTCCCTGGATTGAGTACTGAAAAATTAAAAGCAGGAATCTTTGATGGACCCCAGATTCGGAAACTGATAAATGATTCAAATTTCACAAGTTACATGACTGATATTGAAGCTTCTGCCTGGCACAGCTATGTCATGGTTGTCAAGAAAGTCTTGGGTAACCATAAAGCAAACAATTATGAAGAACTGGTACAAAACTTGCTCTGAAACTTTGTGTGCTACTTTGAGCATAAAGGTACACTATCTCCATAGATTTTTGCAAAAATTTCCAGAAAACCTTAGTGATCTACGTGAGGAACAAGGGGAGAGGTTCCATCAAGATATAAAGGTGATGGAAGAAAGGTATCAGGGCAGATGGGATAGACACATGATGGCAGACTACTGCTGGAGCCTTCAACGTGATTGTCCTGATCATCAGCATAAAAGGAAATCATACAAACTGAGGTTTTCAATTACGTCTTTGTAATTAGTTCAGTGAATATACTGATTATAGAATATATTGACATTAAGTATTTCATAGGCATAGCTAGGTTAATTTTGCCTAGTTTTCATGTTTCATTGGTTTTCTATGAGGTTATTATTGAGGTAATTATTTCAAAAACTACAACCAATCTAGCAAAGCCAATACCATTAACCCCCTACCCTCTCCATAGAGCAGAATGGTGTTGTATGTACAGCTCTTACACATTCATGTTGTCTTTTGTTATTATTATTATTAATAAACAGGATTTATATAGCGCCAACATATTAGGCAGCACTGTACATAAAATAGGGGTTGCAAATGACAGACGAATACAGACAGTGACCCTGCCTCGAAGAGCTTACAATCTTGAAAAAGATCATGAAAGATCCTTTCCAATGACAAAAGTCTTACATGTGTACACAGCCTAAAGCTCAGAAATCCAAATCCTTTGATTTGTTAAACAGCTCCCGTTCACGGATTTCATTTTTGCTTTTTGCCTGGCTTACAATCGTAGCATATGACTTACAACCAAAACATCACCTTCTCAATGGGTTTATTCGTCATTTACAAAGTATACAAAACATAAGTCCAAACTAAAGGAATCCCTTTAGGGACCTAAAAAAGCAAGTAAAGTAATTAAAAGTAATACAATATATTCTCGAACAGTTTTCACAGAAAACAAGTTTCCAGGATAGAACCCCAAACCTCTTCCCACTTTGAGGTATCAATGAGACTGAAGGCCAGAGTTTCCTCCTGTTAATACTGTATTTAAATACACTTTGGGTGTTATGAAAAAAAAAAAAAATCTGTAATAAAGTGGTATTGAAACGGCAAAACGACTCAATATACATATACTGATTAACATAGCTCCTGACTTCTGGGCTGCAATAGTAAATACTCGGCACATTAATTATCTCTATGTACCCTGGATGAATAAAAGCAGCTTGTTCATGGTATACATTTGTACAGATGCTCAGC
Source organism: Pyxicephalus adspersus (assembly GCF_032062135.1). NCBI lineage: Eukaryota > Metazoa > Chordata > Amphibia > Anura > Pyxicephalidae > Pyxicephalus > Pyxicephalus adspersus. The sequence goes on from NC_092871.1 coordinate 12,685,881, forward strand.
ATCGTAATTGTTCAACAATATACATACATATAAAAAAAAAAAAGTATAAACACAGATAGTTTAGTGGTTTCCATTGCAGGTCTAGTTCACCACAGTGCATATTTAGGGGATTCTTCCCACTTTAGTGTAAAGTCATCAGTCAGTGTTAATACTTGTAAATCTTGGCAGGTTTTTCTATGGAGTTGCACAGAAGAGAGGAGCTGAGCTGGCTGTGGATACGTCCCCTCACAGCCAAATAGCACTGATTTAGTGTTATCGTCAAAATATACTGAACGCTAGGATGACAAACACTGGAAGCTCATTGAAGAAGGGGCAAACTGGACAAAATGGAGAATGAAAAAAGGTGCAAGACGCACAAAGTACACCGTGAAACGTCAAAAGGTCTCATCTTAAATACACCACATTTTTTTCCTTTATCAGTGGTATTTCAAGGTCACCCAGCAAGTAATAGGAGGAGGGACTGTGATTGTTTTTCAAGTAACACAGACTCAAACATCAAAGGCAGGTGAATCTTCTTTTTTGAATTGTTCATAATGAGGAAAAGATTTGGGCCTCACAGAAGCCATACATAACAAAATGTTCAGTTTGTTCGCTGTCTTTCAGGAAAACACTGATTCAGCTGATCAGCTTTTTATTTTTAAGGTAGAGGTGGTCCATTAATGCCTGGGTGGTAGAAGGCACAATCGTTTTCATATCGACAGTTACCCTTGTACTTGAAATGCCGACACACAGGGCGAAGGGACATATCTGTAAAAGAAGCAGATGTTTATAAATTATGAAGGATATATTTTTTTTTGAAGAGCATGACATATTAAATCTACTATTTATGTTTGTAAAATATTTACCTCCTCCTTGACCATGTCCTCTATGTTCTCCTCCATGGCCCCTGTGCTCTCCATGGCCCCTGTGCTCTCCATGGCCTCTGTGATCTCCACCGTAACCTCTGTGATCTCCAACATGTCCCATACCATGTGGTCCGTCTCTTCCACGTCCAGGAGGTCCTCTTTCTCCTCCCCTTCCACCTCGCCCTCTGAATCCTGGGTCACCTCCCCTGCCTCCTCTACCCCTATGAAATGGGGGAGGATGTCCTCTATCACCTCTCATTCCACCTCTTCCTACCATGGGCTCATGGTGGTCACCTCTCATTTCATTTGGTGGAGGCTCCCAATAGCCATCACGTTGTGGAGGAGGAGGACCCATCATTCGTGGCCCACCAGGAGGTCCATGTGGACCTGCAAAATAAAAAAAAAATATTAAGCTTATGTTGTCATATTTGGTACATGCATACATTACAAGTCAACAAGCATTACTTCAGTATAGTAAAGATTTAAGGGACAGATGTAGGCTTCAAGAAAAGTTATCATTTAGGGCACAGTTGGATAAACCTCTGTTCATTGAGCACAAAGTTGTGTTGTATAATTAGTTTTATTTAAAACTCCTAAAACCGTTAATGGCAATCCGAGACAAAATATAATTACCTGGAAATGGTCCACCAGGCCCGGGTGGTGGGTAATGTTGTGGGGGTGGCTGCTGTGGTGGGTTCTTAGGTGCAGGAGGTGGAAAGCCACTGTTGGCCATGGGTCCTGGCATCCCGGGTACTGCTGGGAAGTCATTAAAAAGAAATTAAATTAACAAAATCCCTGGAGAGATCCTAATAGTAGTATTCTGGGCAAAACAAAAGATTGAATATGATGCAGTCTGACAGTTGCATTAACATGGCAGGTTTTGCTTTTCTGGGCTCATCCTGTTTTATTCTCTGTTAATCCTTTCAATAAAAACAGCTTTAAACTTTACCGGACAAGTAACAGCACTGCAGGATCAAATACACAGGAGGCATTAAAAGACCTGATATGCTGCCCAATAGCAAATTAACGGAGTGAAACGGCAGGCTGGTAATGATAATGTTAACTAAGAGGCAGTGGCGCATAGTTGTTGACTCTCAGAAGAAGTGCTGTTACTGGCAGGATTTCTAGGTAAGAAACTATGCAACAAATAAACAAATGCTTACAAAAACTGTAAGAACCATTTTATCCAACATACTGCTTTTTTTTTTAATAAAGTGCTTTATAAAAAGGGGACAATAAAAAAGTACCGCCTTTAAGTGTTATATGAATTATCCCAGATGGACAGCTTGGCCAGTCTAATGAAGCTGGGGGTGGTATAAAAAAAGTGATAGTATGACCAATCAAGGCGAGTAGTGCCCATATCTACGATGTTTATCTGCTTCTGCTGTTTGGAAGGAAGAATTACTGTACTAAAATTTGTGACAAAAAAAAATAAATTCTTACCTGGTGCAGGTGGAGCCTGATTCTGATTCTGCAGTGACCCAAGAAGCTGCTTTATTTTATCAGAGAAATCTGGCTGCTTCATTATATCTTCTGGTTTAGCATTACCCTGGGCTCCCTGCAAGGTAGAAAATTTTCAATTAATAATTCAATAATTAATGTAATTATTCAACAGTTAGGATGTGATGAATAGGAAAAGTACAGCACAAAAGTCTTGTGTTATTTTTAGCTAGGTGACTCTTTATATATCACATCATCCATCGCTGTTGAAAACAATAGTTTTTATGGTAAATATTGATTGTTAGATTAGTGGAAAAAACAAGGACTTTTTCCCATAGTAAGGCCAGAAACAATCTCAACTGAGATCATTGCAGTAATCTAGGAGGTTACTGAGTTACTGATTATATTATCATCATGTCAGATGATGTATCACAAATGGTGCACAAAATGGAAGATTACTTACTATGATGGAAGTCAGGATTTCTTGCATGGTGTCTGGCAGTGGGTTTGTTTGTGACTTTGAATTTCCCATGCTGCCCATTAGATTAGCAAGTACAGGAGGCAGTTTAGCACCAGATGATAGGTCTGGAGACTGAGAACCGCCACTCTGATCCTCAATGTATGCAGTGTCGTTCATCGAACTTTCCTAAGAAAAAGAAAAAAGGAAATGCAATAAATACTATTTTATATTCATATTAGCACCACCCAACTGCCCAATGCACTACAAAGTCAGGTCACCAAAAAAATGTACCTTTTCTTACACCAAAGTTACAGGTAACACTAAATGATTAGATTGTATTAGTAATATAAAATCTGCTAATCCAGCTGTCAGATGTTACCACTGAAAAAAAATGCTTTTATGTTTTTATTAAAGAATATTACTATTTGCAGGAGAGCCTGGTATACCAGGGTATAGGTTTGCTGTATAAGATTTGAATCACATTAGTGGTTTTTGCAGACAGATTTATGTGATTTACTGGGTCATATTACAGGGACACTGCACAGCTGGGGCATTAAAAATGCAGAAAAAAATGGAAGAAACTAAGGGGGTGGGCATTGAAAAAGAAAATTGGAACAAAAGTAGAAAACTGCTAATTTATAGTCTTACTGGATACTACATTTGTTTTATTTTGTCCCACCACTTAACTAGCTGACTGCAGCTTCCACTCATCTGGCTGAAAACCAATGTGAATGTGGTCATGGTAGGCATGCACTGTATAGAGAAGATGGCCAGAATCAGATTGCTGGGTCTGAGAGGATGGTAAGTATTTTACCAGAATGCTACACCTAAAGGACTGAAAGTAAAGTCTTGGCTTTTAATTTACCTCATCCAGTGGTATGAGCTTTGGTGGTGCTGGTTCATAAGGCTCAGGGTCAGGTTCATGTGGAGTGTCAGGAACACTGTAGGAAGAAACAAAAGAAAATTTCAATGGGCACTTGGTAAACAAAAGCACACTTCTAATGCTTCTGTACACATCTTATCTCAAAAATAAAACCGGTTCAAGTTTAGTACTTGAAATGCACATTTACCTCTCTTTGGATAGAAAAAGCTCTTGAAGGATTCCCATTTCTCGTTCAGCTTGGGTGTGCTTTTCTGTGCTGTTGCTTCCAACCTGTACAAGTGCTCCTGGGAGTGAGAGTGGTCGTGGTGGAACCCAAGGAGTGACTTCCTCCATAGCATCATGACTAAGCCGGCGGGCATTTTGAAAAGCTTGCCGGTCTTTCATCATCTCTCTTTTAGCAGCTTCACCAAAGTCTTTAATCTTATTCACATTAACTGTACGTAGACAGACAAGAAGAAGGCAGCTATAAGCACATGGCAGACAAAGCTGTACAAAGTCATAAGAATAACAAGGACGTCATGTTAAGTGGTTTAAAAAAAAATAGGTATAAAATACCTCTTTCCGTTTCATCCAACTCAAAGTAGAAATACTCCCGAAGATGGCTCTCATCTGGCCAGCTAACAGTTTTCCTTTTCTTTCCCTTTTTGGTTAGTTGGGGAACTTCTGGCTCAGCCGGTTTGGTTTCAGCTGGGGCAGGAGTGGGTGCAGATGAAGATACAGATGCTGCAAATTGAAAAACAAATCAGTCATAAGTAAGCCACATAAAAATAAAAGTGCAGGAATGGGTAAAGCTTGCATATAATAATGATAGAATGATGCCTTACTCTCCATAGGCTCTGGAAGCTCAACAGGAACTGGAGTACCAGGTCTTTCAACTTCCATTATCTCAGTTGGGGGTTCGGGTTCTGGAGAAGAGGCCTTGCTGGAACCTGATAAATCTCCTTGAGGTTTGCTGTCAAATGGACTGGACTGCATCAACAAAACAAATGTAGTCTTATGTTATTGTAAAGCAAATCAAACAATCTATTTAAAAGATTAGGTTTTATCAAAAGACCAACTGATAGTGTACATTATGTAAATATCAAATACAATCTTTAACTAGGTAGTTATGTTACCTTATTACTGGTTGGAGAAACTGCTTTTTTCTTCTTTTTAATCTTGATTCCAGGAACTGGGGCAGAATTCAAAGCATCCAAGAATCCTAAACTCTCCATAGCTGCAGGAAAAAGTAGATTATTATTGAAGACTTTTAGGCATAGCAGTGACAAACCTCAGGAAAGAATGCTTTTATGCTGCTAAGTGACAGAATGTGCTATTAAACAGTGGATCACCATCTAGTGTTCAATGCTGGAATTACATCCTTTTTGTGACAACAGTATTCTAACATGTTTCATTTCTGTTGTCCGACCTACGCTGCAGCATTGTGCACCACAACTTTTTAAAGGCTGTGGACTAGCATGAAAAGCATAGCTAGATGCTGTAACTTAGAGTTCTACTGAGAAGCATACTTTTTGATATAGACAGACCTATGCCAGCTAACCCTGGTTTGCTTTAAATAAACTTTGAAATGTAGCAACCACTGTAAATGATATAGAATACTCCTAGGGTTCACTTACGTTGTGGAGGAATGATCTTCACTTTGATCTCCTTGGCAGCATTTGGGGTAGTATTAAGTGGCTTGTATTTCTTTTCCGCTGGTGCTGCATCATTGGACAGTGGAATCGAACTGGTAGATCAAAAACAGCAAATGTAAGCACAATTTTACAACAGTACACATGTAATGGTTGCTCTTGTATTTTAGTGAGAACACTACACTGTAACAAGATTAACTTATTTAAAAGATCCCCTTAACCCTTTCACTGCTGCAGCCCTCCCCTAAAAATGCAATATGTTATGGGCCACTTGCTTTTTAAAAAATATAGTGCACACAAATACAAAGTCTTTGTTTAGTAAAAAATTAAAGTTATGTAGTGTAAATAGCAAAAACGTTATGCCTTACAACTAGGCCTGTGAAAAGGGGATAACCTACAGTACCCAAAACTATTAACCAGGAAATGCCAAGACCTTGTTTTAACCCTTTCAAAGCCAGGATGTCATGCCAGTAAAAGGGTTTAATTGCACTTTTGTGATTTAACAGGCCTAGCAAACCCACTATTCTCTGGCTGAGACCACAAAAGGGCTGACCCTGGGTGTATACATAACATTTTCTATGTGAATATTGTTCTTTTTTTTTCTCACCTTTGCCTTTTTACAGGAACGGGTTTCAAGTATTTGTCTGATATAACTGGAACAGAAGCTGGCTTCTTGATTGGAGCTTGTGATGGTATTTCTACCTCCAGACCTGCCATAGGGTTTAAAGAAAAGGGTCATACATGGCACAGAAGTTGTATTTACAGAGAACATTTCTGTGAATAGTTGCGATCACATACCTGTAGATCTGAACTTTGCATGGCTGGGAGCAGTAGTGCGCAGGGTTTTGGGCTTTTCTTTCTTTCTATCTCCTTGATCCTCTATACGGGATTCAGCTTTGGCCTCGGCAGTCCTGTCAGCCACAGGAGATCGCCCTTTTGTATCTTCTTTCTTTTTCTTTTTATCTTTATCTTTTTCTTTCTCTAGAGGAGTAATAAAATTAATAATATAAATACAGTGGACATAAAATTAAAACTTGTAAAATTGTATGGGCAGACAAAAATGATTTGTCTATAGATAGATCTTAGATAATTTTAGCACTGACTGAGGAGGGGGAAAGGAGTTGTGAAGGAGTACAGGTATGGTGAGAATTTAGAGGTTAGAAGATGCCCATTTTATCTGCATGGACAACAGCATGGACTGTTATTTAACCACGCCAAGCAGCCAAAATACCAACTCACCAGGAGGCAGAAGATTGCTCTGGGTCCTGATTACAGTCATCCAGTCATTAACCAAAACACACGCTAACTTTCGGAGTTCTGAGAGAGAAGAAAATAAATAAATATAAATGTTATACTTTATATATTTTAAGTAATATTTTATGCATTTAATAAATAATTTAAAAAAGTCTCATACCTTCATCCTCACTAGTTTTGCTGAGCTGTTTCACTAGTTTAGCTGTGTTATTCTGCAAAGACAAAAAAAAAAAACAAAATCACATTAGAAAACACATACCAGAATCTGCATTCTGTATACGGATGATAAAGATATCAGCTTAAGACTTACCAGTTTTAGGTGGTCTACAGTCAGAGGTAAATGCTGAAGGGTAAGCAGAATTTGATGAAGCAGAGGGCTGTTGTTGTTGTTTCGAGCATAAGTCAGCCAAATGTTTAATAATTTGTATCCACCAACTCTGATGAATCTGTACCATTGAAAAATGAAGGTCAGTCTAATAAATCCCAACATATGGAACAAAAGTATATAAGAAGGTCAAGCTAATGGAGAACCCAGGAAGTAAATTTATGTACCCAGATTCACATGTGCTATTCTTCAAAATGATTCACTATTGCATACTGCTGAGAATAGATGGCTATTGTTTCATGGTAGGATTAGAATTCAGAGCTAATAATTAGCTAGCTCTGCTTGCATTGTTCACCATAGCGATTTCTGGGGAAAAGAATGTGTCAGCACATTCTACACTCACTAGGTGCTGTGTAAATATACAGGTCCACTTTAAAAAAAAAATGATATATGGAAACAATATATGGAAACAAAATTTTTAATTTCTTTAGCAAACATTTAATTGGCAATATAAAAAAAGAACCTAGCAGATTAGGAAATGGTGTTGCTTACTTAGAAAGAAGTTCTGGGGCATTTGTCTGGAGTATGATGTTGAGGTAGATACACCGACTGACCATCTTCTGAGATTCCTTCATCAAGCTGAAAGATGAATAGAAAATATGAGTTTTGATTGTAAAAAGAGACTTGAAAAACACACAGAGCCACCAGTATATTTATGAACTTACTTGTATATTTTTGTTACTCCATCCACAGCTTTTACTTCTCCCTCCTGCCCCAACAAGCAGTCCAGGCCCTTGAGAAGTTCACTGGGATCTATGGGTCCTGACCCCATTTTAACAGCTGGAATAAAGCAAAACAGATAGATAAGTATGGTCTTGTTATATTGGGATATGGATGGGCATAGAAAATTACTATACAGGGTACACTTTGAATAAGTAGATCATTTTTATAAAAAAAAAAAAAAAAAGTAAAAATACATTTTAATTGGTTGGTACATATTCATGTTTCACTTGCAACATTTGTACCATACAATTCTTGATTGGCAGTGGAACTATTAAGTCTGTGATATTTAGGTCCAATGTGGCTTTATATTATTACCAGGAATTACTCCTTTGCAGTATATGTGGCATAAACTTGTAAGGTGCTGCAACAACTCAATCCAGGAAAATAACTTACAATATTCTATTCCTGATGAGGCCAGAAAAACGTGTAAATCATTTATCATTTAAACATATAAATCATATCCTAAATAAAATCTAGGACTGATAAAATCTAGTCATAATCTAAGGAAAGAACAGGCCACACTTTGTCCTAAAGTGTGACACTCTTCTACTAAAGATTTCTCTGGTTTATATGAAGTTATTACAATGTAAAATGACCTAATTATATTACTGCTAATTACCTGTAGGATGATATCCTGTAACATTTTCAGGATACTAATACGATTCATTAAAGCTTCCCAAGACTGGAGAAGATAAACTATCATGGGAGAACCAGGATAATCCAGCAATCCAGTAATTGATCTAGTCCACGATTGCCAACTAATAAAAAAATATTTATTTTTAGGAAAATTCATTCCAAGTTTGCTGGATCATCCAGGTTCTCCCATAATTCAATCTTCTCCAACCTTGGCTAACCTTCATAAAACTGGCTGCAAAAAGATTTCAGGAGTGAAAATTTAGCCTAGAGACAACAAACTAAAGGATAAGAATGATGGCTGCCACATGGTTAATGTGAGCCTAATGGGGTCAAAGGGTAATTAATTTTTTATTTTTTCTATTGTTATAAGTAGTGTCAGCGTGTTCTAGCATTACTATATTCTTTACATCGCTGTGCCAAGTTGGCATTGGTCATCACTATATGTATCGCTTTAATGCCTAACCTTCAGCAAACATTTGCTATAAAGATCATCTTACTCCGTATTTAGAGGTGCAAATTATAATGAAAATAAAAAACCTAACCATAATAAAAAAACTACAGGCCCCTCCGTATAATTAATGTTTGAGCGGCACACTGCATTGTGTTCATCTACAGACCTTTCCTTTATTCCCCAACCTATGGTATTGTGTGTCCCATCATACCAACATGTGGATGTTGAAATACTACAACACGTTTGTGTGAAGCAGATTGAAAGCTTTTCTTTATATATTTATAAATATATAAACTTTGGTTGTGGTCTAATAAAATGAAGCCATATTGAGAAAGCCAAGTGTCATTTTATTTTCTGGAACCCCAAATATCTCTAACAAGTATTTGGACCTCACAAAAAGGTATTCTTATAATCTGGGGGTGCCAGAGATGGGACACTGCTGAATCTCAACAGGATGGACTTCCTATTAGTAAAGTACATACATATGAGACAGAACAGTGAATAGCTGTTAGCAATATATGGAATATTGTGTAACTGCAGATCTATAGAAACATGAATATGACACGGTTGTGTTTTCAGCTTGGACCGAGAGAATTATGTCGGCCACCATTGCTGATCCCTCCTGTGGGAGATGTTTGCTGGTTGCCATGCTGGTGCTTTAGCTTCATGCATTGAACTGTGGATCCAGAACAAGTCTGGCCTGTTACTCAAATAAAGCCACCAACAGGCAGACTTCAGAAGGGGATAGCAATGGTAGCTCTGATATCTGACTCATGACTGAGTACTAAAAAAAATTGGATTTTTTTTTTTTTATCTTGCTGCAAAGAAACAAATGATGTGATGAGGCTACAGAGACCTTGATTTAATAAAATACAGAGGATGTACCATGGAGGTTTTGTTTCCATCAAACATAAGTGACTATTAGATTTGGCATTGCCGGGTTTCTTGCATGGTTCACTGTATGGCACGATTTTTGACAAAGCTGCAGAGAAGCCGTTTTGTTGCTTATAAACTCAGAACTTTTTGTTGTTTTATTCTGGCTATTTGCTCACAAAGGAATATAAAAATAAAAAAAAAATTAGAAGAATAAAAAAGAAAAGGAAAAACTCTGCCTGCAATATAAAAGCTACAAACGAAGTATGGTATGACTGACATAACAGTTGCTTGCATTGCTGAGTAATCTTCCTAGAATAGAAGCCGGGTATAACTTATTTACCAGATAGGGGGAGACAGAGAGGATTCTGCTGAAATGTTCTTCTTTTATATTAAACACAGGCTGTGTGCTTCCCTGGAGACAGAACACACACTCCTATATTACCAGCACACACACACACTCCTATATTACCAGCACACACACACACTCCAATATTACCAGCACACACACAC
>NC_092871.1:12696382-12712624 GCF_032062135.1 Pyxicephalus adspersus
CTCTTATAATACCAGCAGACACACACTCTCTCTTATAATACCAGCAGACACACACTCTCTCTTATAATACCAACACACACACACACACACACACACCTTTCTATAATACCATGTCACTGAGGCAATACCCCAATTTATTTATTGGGTCATTGCTCTTGTAATTAGAGCGCCATGTATGCATGCAAATGTGAATATGGTAAACCAATTTTGGATCACAATGAATATCATTTCATGTTATTTGGTGTTCACAGATAAAAGGACTCTGGTGTACTGAAGGGTTTCTTATCACTGTTTACAGACTGCTATGACCTGAACCTATTTATCTAATTTGGAGCCTTATAAAGTGAAAGCAGTTTGTATCACTCCATACCAAGCACATCCAGGCTCCTCTTCCTATCATTATAAATGACTGGCCGGATAATAAAGCTGGTGGGGGGTCACCATGCTGTGCACCACCATACGCTGCGCTACCAAAATAATGACTGCGCCTATTCTCTGAGTATTAGTCAGTCCTCTCCTCCTGTGTCACTGTATCTCTCTGTCATCTGCAACCCCTATTTAATGTACAGCACTGTGTAATATGTTGGCGCTATATAAATACTGTTTATTAATAATAATAATAATAATAATAATATTAATACTCCAATGAAAAAGGCCAAAATATTAAGCGCGTAAACCCAGCCTAAATAAATATTATAGTACAATAAAGGCCTAATGTATTACCCATCATACACTAGTTTCCATATTAGCCAAAAGATACAAAGTATCTTTTTGCATTAAACGCAGATACATTATAGATATAATCTGCAGGGAATCACTAAGCCTCAAGGTAGTGCCAATAAACATTATTTAATGTTACCCCAAAGACAGAAAGAAGATTTCAGGCATTTTAGCTGAATGTGATTTGTGGATGAGGTAACACATTTGGTAAAAACTTGGTAATAGTTCCTAAAATTTTTTTTTAATCAGAAATATATATATATTTTTTTTTTAACTTTGGCTGCAGTAAAGGCCGGTAAAGGATAATTCGGGGTGCCCCTTCCTCTATACCACCACACGTGATGTTTACATACAGAGCCATAGAAGTCAATAAGATTGCGAGGTACAGCCAGGACAGTCATTATTATTTCTCTGGAGGGGAATACCAAGTTATATAGATCAGAATAGGACACACAGGGATAGAACTGCTCTGTGTATATATATATATATATATATATATATATATATATATATATATATCAATCAGATTTATCTTCACTTCCCGTAATAAAGACAACGGGAGGTGAAAAGAAAGCCCTTCAGTGAGGTCAATTTTATTTTCTGTTCCTGCTTTTGGTGACATTTTGGATTTTCTTTCAAATCCTAGAGACATTGGGGATGATTTATTAAAGCTTCCCAAAACTGGGGAAGATTATCATGGGTGAACCTGGGTGATCCAGTAATCAGGACTAACTGTTTCCAGCCAATTAGAAGACAGAAACCCGAACAGAGTTCTAAAACTCCCCTAACCTATCAAATAAAAACATTTAATTTGTTTTGCACTGCACATGATACTGCACCATGATATTGGTTTTAGCTTATTTTGTATCTCAGCTTTGCAAATCACCTCGAGCTTCCTTCAGCCACTTCCTGTGTTTAGCGTTAGCTGCACATGATTGCTCATACTAAACAAGCATGCTCGGCCATTGTAACTGCAGAGGAAAGTGACAACGCAAAACAAGAATTTGTCACACAACAGGAAGTGCCTGAATGGTGGCATCGCCGGGTATTTAAATAAAGCTGCAGATTTGCAAATTATTATTATTATATATGTGGATTCAGTGGTTGGGTTTGGTCACATTTTAAGACATATGATGAATCAGCAAGGCTGTGCTGCCTCTCGGCAAGCAGATATAAAGCTACAATTACCAAATATTTGGAAATTAGATTACTATAACACCGCACAGGCCGGACTTAGCATGTCTGCCGCACCACAGCCATAAAAACAGGAAACCAAATTCTGTATGGAATCCGGAATCTGCTTCATACAACAAGCTCTATGGGCTACGATTTATTAAAGCTGAAGAGGATACACTTTCATCAGTCAAGCTGGGTGATCCAGCAATAAATTTCTTCAAAAGTCATTTGCTATCAAATGTTTTGAATCCTGGACCTGACCCATCAGTGAAGCTGGGAGATCCAGCAAACCTGGAATGGAAGTGTACTCTCTGCAGCCTTGGAGAGCTTTAATAAATCAGGCTCATCATATTTTTATGTGTATGTGTTAATGGAAATTGTTGCAGTTCCCCATAGCAACCAGCTTTCAAACTATAGTCATTGCAGATCAACGTCAGAAGAAAAATCTCCGGTTGCTTTGTTTAACATCAACACTTTTTCCTTTTTATAGAACAACTTGATACAGCACGACTTGTGTACACGAAGCTAATGTACGTGAGCTGGTGGAAGCCGCCACATGTACACAGCATGGCACCTACACAACAATCCAAAGGCAAAATGTATATAATCACATCGGCATGCATACATGACTGTGCTTGCAATATCTGCTTGCACTTATGATAAGATTTTTTTTTTAACATCAATTAGCAAACTTTGATAATGTTAATGAAAGATGGGTAAAGTGTGTCTATGCACACACACATATTTGTTGGATGGTTTGCTTACCAATACTTGAGCTGGCTTTTCATCTCAGTGACATGGGCTTTTCCTCTCATCCAATACACACAACGGCGGTATCTGTAACGGCTGACCCTGCGCTATAGGCAGTCATACCCGGGCCATGGCTGACCGCGGGGACTCATTGCCAGCGACTCCAGCTAAGCAATGCCTGCAACTGGCTGTGGCATGGGAAGCAATATCAGAATACTTACCTGGAGTGCCAAAACCTTGTGCTTTATATATTTGCACCTGTCTGTATACCTTCAACCCCAGTGATGAGGCAAGGGAAGGAAAAAAAAGGTAATTGTCTGATATATATATATATATAGGCTTTGCTTTCGGCATGGCATTTTAAAGAGCCCCCAAAACCCATCTTTTCATCCTCACCTACCCATCTTGTTCCGTCTACTAAAACTCTCACTACTTCCATTCCATATCCTCCTTCCTGTTATGTGATACGTCCCCCACCTCCTAGAATGTAAGCTCTTCGGGGCAGGGTCCTCTCCTCCTCCTGTGTCACGGTCTGTATCGGTCTGTCATTTGCAACCCCTATTTAATGTACAGCGCTGCGTAATATGTTGGCGCTATATGAGGGACCCTTAGTCACATGACTTGGATTTGTAAAGCGCCACGTAACAGATCGGCACTTTATAAATACAAGAAAATTAAAAATAAAAAGTAAAAAAAAAAAAAAAAAAATGCCAAAAGAACTTTTAAAAATTGTATCACCAGACAATTTTGATATCAGCAGTTATGCAGCAAAACATTACAAAACTATAAATAAAAACCTAAGTATAATATATATAAATAAATGTTTTAAAGAACAAATGTTAGAAATTAGACATTAACAGGAAAAATGCCTCCAACATTAGATTTTACATAACACATGTAACTCACTTACCCCCGGTGACATACACACATATACACACTTTGTTTTTTCATACACTGCATTAGGTTACAGTCCCTTAGTGAGAGCTATACACACACACAACCCATCCTCATACAACCCTTCGGCACAGTCTGTTCATTCCTAGGCCTTCATAGTTATTCCTATAACACAAATCCTAGAAAATATTCCAGATCAAAATTGTGGGGTTAAAAAAAAAAAAAACGCTTACGTGAAAAAAGTGCAAGCCTGAATAAAATCCGATGGGCAGCTAAAATTCTAGAGACAATTAGTAGAGATCCAAGCCCCAAAGAAAAGTGCTGTGGCCAATGTGAGTGCTATAACAATGAATAAAAAAAGAGCAAAATGTATTTGTTAGGCATTGCTGTAAATAATGGATATTGTATCAATTTTCATGTATTGTATGAAGAATAGAAAAGGTGAGGAAATGTTGCTTTCCTGTTGTGTGCTGCATATTATATATATATATATATATATATATATATATATATATATAAAAAAAAAAAATCATTGGATCATAGAATAAATTGGAAAATAAAACGTAAGTTTGATGGTTTATCCGTTTTTCCTTCCCAAACATCTTTTTTCAGATGTCTGGCATAATATACATATATAAAATATATACATTTATATTTAGTATATTATAAAGTAGTAATAAAAAAGCATTGGATAATAGAATATATAGGAAAATCAAACACAAGTTTGATGGTTTAGCTATTTTTCTTCCCCAAACATCTTCTTTCAGATGTCTGGCATAATATACATATATAAAAATATATACACATATATAAAAATATATATATATATAATAAAGTAGCATCTAAAAAGAATTGGATGATAGAATCCTATTTAATGTACAGCGCTGCGTAATATGTTGGCGCTATATAAATCCTGTTTAATAATAATAATATATTGGAAAATCAAACATGAGTTTGATGGTCTGGCCTTTCTTCCTCCCCAAACATCTTTTTTCAGATGTCTGTCTGAGCAAAGGGCGAGAAAAGAGGGGAGGGCGAGAAAAAAGGGCGTTCTCGAGGGCTGCGCACATTGGCCAACCCCCTCTGCAGCACAACTCGTCCGCCTCCCTCGGCTGCAAACAAAGACAGAAGCCATTTTGAAGCTGGAACACGCTAGAGACTTTGAAAAAAAAAAACAACAAGCAAAGCAGCCATTTTGAAGAACAGTCGAGATGAACTGCAAACAAACCCTTCAAAAAACCAAAAAAGAAGTAAAAGAAAAAATATTAACTACAAATCCAACCCTACAAATAATTTAAATAAAGTTGTAGGTTGCTTCTTCTGCACACAAAATTCTCCCAATTTTATGAAAAAAAGAGATGAAGTGTGTTGTGGCAAATCATAATGAAATGACAAACATTACGTTTTTATAAAAATAAAAAAAACAGCACATTGAATTAAACCAAATTGCAAAAAATAAAAGACAGAATTTGCAAAAAATTTAGATCTAAATGATCATACTTTAGTGGCATGGCCTAAGACACAATCATTAATGGCATTTTGATGGGCAGAAGGTTTGCAATCTTTATTGATAGATTGCTTGCAATTAGGTAAGTTTGCACAATTGCTGCAGGAAAAAAAAAAAAGATAAAGGACTCCAATGCTGTGTAAATAGTAATCCCATACGAACCCAGAAATAGGTTAATGTAGTAATAATGATAAAAAAAAAAGCAATAAAAAAAGTCCTGGGACTGGTTTATCGTCCATTAATCAATCTGCTCGTCTCATTTTTTCCATAAAGCTTCCCTGCCTGGGATACAAATTCCATCCTGGAATCTGGCTCATCCTGCCCGGTATTTTAGCAGCCTTTCCCTGCAATCTTTATGTACAGATTGCTTATGGATCTATAATAAAATTCCTTGGATATTGTCTCCCACACCGAGATGAAGTCTTGTGGGCAAGCTCCCAACCTCATCTCAAGAATGGGAGCTCATTTTCCACTGACGGCTCATAAATGCCCGGCTATGCAAACCCTACACTAACTTCATGATACAAGACGGCCATTACGAGCTGTTATAGATCTGAGAAGCAACGTTATCTCGGCTTATTTTCCATTCGTATGATTATATTACGGCTTATAGCTGCCTGGCTATACCAACCCTCCTCTAACTTTTATATCATCGAGCCGAAGCATGCCAAGCAAATCATTCTGGATTCTCTGCAGCTTTTTAAATCTCGATCAGACTGTGCCATGAAATATAGTGATACCATTATATGCCTATAGTCCAATATCATGAAAAAAAAGGGGAAAAATTAAAATTTTGAGAAACCCACGAGGGTTTTATGTTGAGGGGGGAAATTAAAAAAAAGTTTGGTCGTTGAAGGTCGTTTGAAAAAGCAACACTTACTATCCAAAATTCTCCTCCTGTGCTTCGTACGTAGGTTTTTGGGCTAAAAAATGAAGAAAAAGAAAAAAAAGAGGCAAGTGGGGCTTTTTCCTTGTAAAAGGAAGGGCCAACGTTGCCTTTGGGTTAGTGCCGCATGGAAAAAAATGCAGCAACCATCTTACAAAGGGCGTAGCGTGATCAGGGGTGGAAACTGTCCAGCAAATCCATATTCTAAGCCAGAAAAAAAGGGCTGAAATTCAGATTTTAAAAGGCTTTCTCATGGAAAGACTAAAATTCTAGCTTTTTTATTACCAATTAATATTTTAAATTCTAAACCACCCTATGGGGGGCTTTGATTGGTAAGAGCGGCACAAAATCGTATAGATGTAGCAAGAGGGGGATTTTTGTTTTTTTTTGTCCTCGTTTTCTTCAGTTTCATCCAAGAAGAGGAAAGCTTCTTTAGTTAATTATTCTTAACTATTGTCCAACATTCAGACGGAGCCAGAATAATTCGTGGAAGGTAGTGAAACCTGTACAAGAGAAACAAACAAAAATAAAGCAGATTAAGTACAAATGAATCGAATATAAAGAGGAAAAAAAAATACATAATGGCGGCTGGGGAGACGAAATGGCGCCGAGGTTGTGGTGAAGGACAATAGGGGGAGGGGTGAAATCTACACAAACAACATGAACTAAAACCTTACATACCTGACGACGAAGCCTGGAATGGCGGCGTTTGGCGACGCTAGCATTTATATGGACTCGGTGACGTCGGGTGAAAGGCGTGGAAACAAAGGCTAAATTAAAAACTGGATTGGTCACTCGCTCGAGGGAAATTAGGAGAAGGAGGGCAGCAACAGGTGACGTCATGTGATCAACCAATAGAAAGCCAGGCACTTAAAAAATGCCTCGTCACTCCTTTTTTACTTAAGATTTTTTGAATGGTGTAAACCTAAAATGGAGACTGTAATGCCTGTGTTCGGGAATTGTATCAAAAAACAGGACAGAATGTATGCGCTGAGCGCTAATAATCGCAGATTAAAGCAAACGCCCTTGGTTTAAGTTTCGGTCCTATAGAGCGCGAGTTGTCTCGCTGGTTTGGTCCTTGGTGGCAGCCATTTTTCGTGAGCCCTTTGACCGTTACGTTGCGTCGAAATGATCTACAACAAAATGGCATCTTTGCTTGTTCTAATCTTAAGGAACTCGAGACAATATCTACACAGTAAAGGCTGAGGGAGTTGATTGCCCGTTTTTTTATATCTCGCAATACGCCGTTATTAGTATAAAGATTGCGTCAATTTTGTGTCGGTCATGTTTCTGATCCCTGATATATTTTAAATATACTTTATTTGGCTAGCAGCAATATATTGCTTCATTTCATGCTTTACAGACTTTACAGATAGAGGGCGAATATTATTAGCTTATGATTAATGATATCATTCACAAATCACGCAACTTATAACGCTGTTTACAAAGTTACATATACATAACCTTATTGCAATCAAGGAAAAACTTTCACGCTAGCTCAGCGTGTAACTTGTCAATAAAGTTGAGTGAACTAAAAAAAAAAAATAAACCAGACCGTGCTCTGGTTGGCAGTGCACGTGACTTCCTTTACCAACATGGCGGCCTCCTTGGGCAGGTTGTGTGTGACCGGCGTCAGAGGAGTCCTGTGGAGCAGGGTAATGGGATGGGGCGCATGAAATGCAATGGAGGTTGGGTAGTGTGAGGGCAAATGTTTAACTATTAACAGACAGAAAAGTCGTTTTATTTTGGAAGCCACCTGACCGCTACAGATACAAATATCCAGAATCCTTGTAGGAGGTCAGTGGCGACAGACACATATATCTCCCAGGACAGCTGTTTTAAATACAAAAATCTGGACACAAATTACTTTATATTGCGCTGTGTGACCTACAAAATGTGACCAGTCCAAACCCACCTTGAAAGTGAATGTTAGTTGAATAACTAGAGATTCACATGTGTAAAATGTTGTTGCTGCCAAGATGAATCCTCTGTTTATAGACTGCTGTGTGATCCACAAAGTCCACAAAGGTGTCAAAGAGCCCCAGAAAGAAAAGGGAGCCAGGTACAAAAAAAAAAAAGCCAGTTGCAGGAGTTATCCAGGTACAATAGCAGGCGGTGAGATTAGTTTTCTCTTTACTCATTAGATGAGTTTTTTTTTTCTTGCCAGGCTTACCTGCAATTTTTAACCTCCCTGGTGGTATTCCAGAGTGAGGCACGTGAGGATTTTCCATACCAAAAGCGGTAACCCCACACTCGGAGTGGAATTTCCAGGGATTATAAAAGTCCCACCAGGTTCCTACATTCCAGCGGCATCCTGGGAAGCATCTGCTCGAAAGCTTGTGGCTGGAGGGCGGGGCCAGGAGGGAAATGTGAAATACTAAATATTTTTAAATGTACCGCTTTTACATTTAAAAATGAATATTCATACCCCCAGGGAGGTTAATACCAGACCCACCTGCCTCTAATATAATGCTAGGAATGTGGTGATCCATCCTCTTTAAAGTTGAACTAAACCAAAAATAAATTGTGAGCAGGCCTGTCCGGAAGGGACACAACTTTGAATGATCACATATCAGAATCAAATGATGTTTTTATATATCTGCCTGGATTTTACCTGAACACAGTTTGACAGTTGCAAGGATTGTTCCATGCTAGGTAAATGGCAGTTAGTATACCAGCTATACCAGAGCTGTTTCAGTTAGCAGTGTGATTTTCAGGTTTTAAATCAACACAAGGAAGTTGGGTGATTAAAATGAGGGGTGAACTATGGTGATAAACAGGGAGAAGTAATACATTTGCTTCTAGTGGTATTTAAAATATTAATTAACAGGGTTTATATAGCGCCAACATATTACACAGTGCTGTACATTAAATAGGGGTTGCAAATGACAGACAGATACAGACAGTGACACAGGAGAAGAAGAAGACCCTGCCCTGAAGAGCTTACAATCTAGGAGGTGGGGAAGTAACACACAATAGGAGGAGAGATATGGAATGATGGATGAGTAGTGAGGGCTTAAGAGACAGAAAAAGACGGGTAGGTGAGGTTGAAGCGTTGGGTTTTGAGGGCTCTTTTAAATAAGTTTTAAATGGATACTCTGGGGGAATTGTGTACATTGCACCACACCCTAATACTCACAAATACCAAAGGGTTTTCAGGGAAAATTTGCATGGGTTTTAATGGTGCCAAATATCAACACTAACAACACAATATATGTTAGATAATATATATAATATATGTTAAATGAACAGACATGAAGCAGTGAAAGAGTGACCCCAGTAGAATTAACAACTAAAGAACAAAAAGGTTCTCTGTTTTGTTCTAAATCTGAAGACAATACTACTAAAGATGATATTTTATCTTTTTGATTATATACACTGTGGTGCACTAAAAGAGACTACCTACAACACTATGGGGTCATAACACTTCTAACTGCACCATAAAGTCTGTGTTATGGGTTTTAAATAAATAATCTTGCTTTCCAAAATCAATATATGGATGACATAATATCAACCTAATCATCAACCACTATCTGAACAAATACATAGATGTGGTACCAATATCGTTCTGTCCTTCTGATGAAGCCTATTGGTGAAACGAGTTATGGACTGTAAAAGTTATTGTGTATCATTATAAATCATGTGATTACTGAATTGTCGTTATTTGCATTTTGCAAGCATTTATCGTTTTGTGATATGTTTTTATAATATTGTATAATAAAGTTTTTTTTTTTACATATATTGTGATGATACTTGGCACCATTAAAACCCATGCAAATTTTCCCTGTTGGGGGGGGGGTTGCTCTTTTAAATGAGCAGAAAGTAGGACAGGAAGACCATTCCAGAGAGTTGGGGCAGCTCCGGAAAAGTCTTGGAGCTGTGTGTGAGGAGGTTATGAATGAGGAAGTCATTGGAGGAGCAAATCTGATATAATCTCATACAAATCTGTATCTTCTGTGTTTCCTCTGTAGCCCCTGGCGTCTGCGTTGCCTGTCGGGGTTCGTACACTCTGCAGCCCACCAGAAAAATTTGATGTATCGTCACGGTATAAGGATCAGCCGTGGGAATATCTGAATAGTGAAGGTAGTGTGCTTCTGGGTGTATCTGTTTTTTTTTTTTTTTTTTACTTTATAGACAGCTGTACTTGCCAACACTGCAGTACTGTCATATTATTATTGTACTAATATACTACAGTAATCCAGTTTTCCCTTACCTAAAGTCGTCCACTCTCCCCTTTCCACACATTTATACGTCTGTAGAACACAGCGGCTGCATTTCCTTCTTTGTTTAGATCTAGCAGTACCTGGGCAGCAAAACCCCTATATACCTTTATAGAGCAAGAGGATGGATTACCTGCTACATAGAGATCTATGGGGCTTTACTGCACAAGTGCTGCTGGTTGGAAACAAAGAGAATGAGCCCTGGCCTTTGTGGGTCTGTGTGCAGAAAGGAGAGGATTTCAGAAACCTTAGGGAGGTATAAGCAATCTGTAGCCTTGTGTGGGAGTAAAGATGTGTTTTTGGGTTCCACTTATGTATTAGGACCACGCAAGATTCTAAAAATGATGGATAAGGCAGCACATCTCCTGTGATTGGTACGCGGCACACCAGTCCCCACTATTTCTGCTCCATAGCTTGCTGAAAGCACACTTGGCCAGATCCAGGTAAAGCTGTGGCTGCATGAAATTGAAGTCTGCAAAGCCAGAGCCTTGTATAAGTTTGCAGCCCACTAAAAAGCAACCCCAGCTGCTTTGCTAGGGCTACAGAGCACCTGCTGGTGTGAATGTCCACCTGTGATGAATTGTTTTTGCAGCACTCATACCAGTAGCTGCTCCCAAGCTCTGGCAGAGCAGCTGGGGTTGCTTTTTAGTATTGGGGTATATGTTTTTTTGAGTTAGTTGCAAAAGCATGGATAGGGGCAGCTTGTGGTGAGAGCCTTAAGGTTTCATGGAAAACACTGTTTAACCTGTTCCCCTCCCCCTTCTACATACACTGGAGCAGGTAGAAAAATCTGTTTATCCGGAGTCCTTTACCAGCTCCATAGAAGTTAGGGGGTTTTCTGTGCAGACCCTGCTGGATGGCAGGACCTTAGTATGAATGTGTGGAGGGGGGAGGATGATGGGATACTTTATATGGATACTTTATATCAGGAGATGTGGGAGAACAAGATGATAGGACTTTGTTTTGCAGTACAGAAATGTTTACTATAACATTCCACTTTTTTAATGGACTACACACCCCATGGGCAAAAGTTTATAGAAACCTAACCACTGCAACAGCATGGCAAACCCAAACATTGCAACACCCAATCCAAAACTGTAGATGTTATTATGGAGTTGGCCATTATTTGCAAGTCAATTTTTTTGGTTTTAGGTAAAAGGGGATCGCGTCCTTTACACGGGCACAGTCATGCAGAAAAGTGTTTTCCCCAAACTGTTGTCACATTTCTGGAAGCACACTATTGTCTAAATGTCTTTGTTTGCTAGCTATTGAGTTCAGATGTTTTCAGTGAAGTCCTCATATACAATGTATACTTAATGAGCACAAAAACTTTTATTTCAGTCTGCAGACAGCTTTAGTTTTTGAAGCCATGGTAAATGTGGATCCTTTGATTGGAGGTTGTGTAGAACAGTATTACATAAATGTCTTTTGGTGAAAAAAGGCTTGAAGTCAAATTACATACAGCCTGTTTAATATATATTTGAGACAATACTGACCAGTGTTCTCCCCAGCCCCTTATAGCTGGGTGCACCACCCAGCACTTTTCAGTAACCATCTGGCTGTTTTTGGGTGGTTACTGAAGAGTTGGCTCCCAATACAGGGGCTGCCACCCACCTACAGCTTCTTCCCACCCGGCTTAAAATAACTTCTGGAGGGAACACTGATTTTGTGATTAAAATAAAGCTAGGTAAAGGTTGGTACCTCTAGTTTTTATTGCTGTGTATAATCCCCAAAAAGCCTGACAGAGGTTTTACTATATCCCTACTCAATCAACCAATCGATCCAGAAACATTTTGGATAGAACTTTCCTTAAAAACATTGTATTAATTGAAGGTGGTAAAACCCACCATGACCGATATGGAGGCTGTTACCACGACCTCTTTTTAAAACAACTGCTAGTTTTGTGGCTTCTGTGGTGATGATCTAAACATTATTCACATAGGATACGTATACAGATGGGGTGTTCTGGCCTGGCTCCTCAAAGTTCTGCAGATCATAAATTCTGAGAGGAAGATTTCAGAAATTAAGTCTTTAGATCAGGGGTGGTCAACTTGATAATTATAGAGAGAATTACTAGCTACCCCTAAAACCTCAAGAGCGCTCCATGATAGCTCCACATTGGTGTCAGTGCAGCAACAATACTTCCACATTAGTAACAGAACAGCAATAATTCCAGGTAAGTCACTTGAAGAATTCTGATCAGAAGATCACAAATACAGCCAGGTAACCTTCATTTTCAGAAGGCACCTCCTATGTCTAGTGACCTTAATGCACCAACTCTACCTATCTGACAAGGCGGGACAGTAAAATGATAAAACACGTAATGGTATCTATTGCATGGAAATGTTTATTTATTACTACTTTATATTCTTGTCTTGTAGAGTACATAGAGCGTTATGGGAAAAGTCTTGTCTGGACTAATTACAGGAGGAATCACAAAGGGCCAATCCCGCCACAGAAAACCCGAACAAAATGCATTGTAAGTAAGAGCTGAGACGGGTCCTAGTATACTACTCTTTCCTAGCTGTGCGTTCCATTCACATAGTAATGCACATTTCCACTTTTCCACTTAACACAAGAACAACAATCTGATTTGTTGCTTACAAACCCTTGGGTGTGGGGGCTACAGGAGTTTTCACGTATTTCTTACCTGGTGAAACACCAATAACACATTTCCTGTCCTTGGTGACAACACTGTATCTATGAGGAAGAAGCAACCCTAGAACGTGACTGCACAATACCTTCCCTGCTTCTACATCCATAACATTGTAGATTGAATTAGGATAACTGCTTATGTCAATATTTCTAATAAATATATTTGGTATAGTATTTATTTTTTTTTATTAAAAGCAATAACATTTTTTTTGTTTCATATTTATTTTGTTTCATGTTTTTTTGTTTGTCTCATATTTACATGCAGACCAAACATGAACCGTCATAACACTAATCCTAGGGGGTAATAGGTGCAACAAAAAAAAACCCTCAGTTTTGCTGCACCTAATTTTCTGGCAGCAGCCAATTGTGGCAGAAATCCATACCAGGTTTGCTGGATCACCCAGCTTCACTGATGTGTATCCTCTCAAGCCTTGGAGAGCTTTAATAAATCAGGCCCAGTGTTTGGATCAGCACAGAAATACAGAATACCATTGGATTCGGTTCACCTTTCCAAACCTGGAGAGTAAATTGGGTACCATTGCGGACAGCTATCTGATCATTTCTTATCCC
This sequence comes from Pyxicephalus adspersus, assembly GCF_032062135.1. Taxonomy (NCBI): domain Eukaryota; kingdom Metazoa; phylum Chordata; class Amphibia; order Anura; family Pyxicephalidae; genus Pyxicephalus; species Pyxicephalus adspersus. Next base: position 12,709,761 of record NC_092871.1, read on the forward strand.
ATAGGTTTATTATTTTGAGCCCCTATTAGGAACAAGTATGCAGATTAGGAGGTGACTAATCTAAAAAACAGGGCAACAATTTTTCACTCTTTTTATTGGACAATTATGTCAAACTGTATGTTGGTTTTATCTTGCGTATAATAAATCGTGTCATCAGATATGAATCTTTCTACTTGTTGCTTTATTTGACAGAGAGGAGGCAAGGTCTGTGGAAATCCATGTCCAATCTGTCGAGATCCGAATCTTCTTGTGGATTTCAGAGTGAGTATGACTGAAAATGATCTAAAAAGTCCTTCCTGGTTCACACAGGCGTCAGTCCCACTGTCTCAATCAGAAAACCAATGTTTTTTAAAGCTGCCTTTCTCAATCTTTTAGACGTTGAGGACCCATTGAAATAACTTTCAGGGATCCCCGTCTATCTATATCCACCGCTCATATTAAGGTGGTGATCAGTGGTCAGAATGTCTCTTACATTGCTGGCCATTGGGAAGAATGTCACTCTTACAGATAGCCAAGAAGATCATTGGCGTCCCTTAATCTGACCTGAGACATTCAAATTGCTCAATAAACCCCTAGCAACCTCTGGAGGAACCCTGTGGAGAAAAAATGATTTAAAGTGTGTATCAGGGCAAATCGATGCACAGCTCAGCTTTTTTTTTTTTTGACAGATACCTGGATTGATCAGGCACATAGAAGGGATGTTGCCCGTCCCTTTCTGCAATAAGGACCTGCCTGGTTGTGGAACTTAAGAGTGTGAAAAGAATTCATTGTATAAGTCTGCAGCTCCTATTGAACCGTTTCCTGTTACAGCAGTGCCATTGATGCTAGATCCGTTTATGCAGTTCATCAAGTAGGGACTCCACCTGGGAGATAAAACTTTCTGTGTGCAAGGAGGTTTTAGATTTGAGCATTCTGTATCTCAATCCTGAATGAAAGAGCAGGATAAAAGGGTCAGTTGCAATTTTTTGGGCTCTCTTTTTGCACCTGTTACTGTACAAGTCCTGTAGGGAGAATAAGATGCAGCCAGTCATCAATGTGCTGTAATCTTATTTTCCTCTGTACTGTGCATGAGCTAAACCAGACAGTAATTGATTATGTGAGAGCTAATTCTAATATAGCAGAATACAAGCTTGCTATGAGTGTTTCTGATAAGATTTTTTTTTTAAAGTTCTTCATTTATGCATTTTTTAAGGATGCATCATTGACTTTTTGTTGACTTGTTCCCAGAACATCAGGTTACTCGAGCAGTTTATTTCTCCACATACCGGAGTGGTCCACGATCCAATAAAAACAGGTATGCGCTCTTTGATATTTAAATAATGTCTGTTATAAATAAAGACTCAACATTCAGAATGAGTCGTCTGTATCATACACCCTGACGTTTAGATGTTACTCCCTTTATTATGTGGTTTAGGTGTCTGTATGGAGCAGCACAAGAAGCTTGTAAAAGCCATAACGGAAGCCCTAGATCACGGTGAGTAGCTGTGCCACTCCCTTTATGTGACACAATGCTAAGTTACATCTTGCATTGTTGTGTGCTGATGTTTTGACAAGATCTTAACCTGCCTGCTTTGTCATCAGATTCTTTCTGCTAAATTATTCGGCTATTAGCACTTTGAAGTTTATATAATGTGATGTCTTCCTGTGATGGTGTGGCAGATTTCCATGCAAAAAGTGGTACAATTTTTTGCATGGACATTTTCCATTGTAGGCTTTATTTCTTTGGCATAACTCACCGATATTTATTAAATAATAAACTTTAAATATGAATATATCTTTGTATTGGACTCAATACAGCTATTTTGTATTGAATCCAACAAAATGATTTAAATTTCCCACATGCACCGACGTCCCTTGGAAACCCCAGTGATCGTGTCTGCATTGTGCAGCTAGACATTAGAGATTTGAGGAGCAGGATGTGTCCCCAGGACCTGCGGGGACAAGCAGGACGCCGGGGGACAGTGACAGACCAAGGTAAGTGGGTTTTTTTTTTTTTTTTTTTAATAAGATAAAACTACCCCGAGTGTGACTCGGAAATACCGCTAGGGGGGTTAACAAGCAATGGGAATTTAAACTGCTTGGCTCGCATGATTTTACCCCAACAAAACTCTTTCCTGCTATCCATATTAGCAACCATATTATTATTATTATTATTATTATTATTACACAGGGATATTATGCAGGGTTGTACAAAATCCATAGTCATATCACTAACTGCCCTACAAAGGGGGGGTCACAATCTAATGTCCCTACCATAATCATTTGCCATTATCACGGTCTAAGTTTTATTTTTGGGGGAAGCCAATTACTGCATGTTTATTACTGCAACTGCATGTTTATGGAATGTGAAAGGAAACCTATGCAAACATGGGGAAAGTCTGCAAATTCCATGCAGATGGTGTCCAGGCTGAGATTCGAACCTGGGACCTAGTGCTGCAAAGGCCAGAGTGCTGCCCAATGAGCTGATTTCGTAATGTACACAATTGAGTGGGGTTTCTTTTGGAAAGTTATTAGGGATCACTTCCCACTGCAAGACTGTACACTGCAGATGGAAGAGAAGAAGACAACAGGACTTTACCAGACTATTTTTTTCTTTTTTACATGACTTACCCACTTTGAAGTAAACCAGTTCTGCCCAAGTTCACATTAAAGGAAAATTGTAGTTCAATATGTGAATGCCTGAAAGTAGCTTATGCTGTGAGTCTGATATGAATGGATGGTTGCTGTACCCTATGTCTGAGTAATGCCTTCGTCATTAGAGGTCTGTGCCACGAAGACCAATCACTGAGCTCTCCTGCTAAGCATGGATCCTGTATATATGAATGTATATTTTACAAAGAATTGTAACATTTCAATTTTTCAGG
>NC_092871.1:12713379-12738062 GCF_032062135.1 Pyxicephalus adspersus
GCCTCCTGATGACACACTAGCTCAGAATAGCAGAGCAGTGTAAGAGCTGGTGTGCTGTCAGGTGGCAGAGCTGCTGGGAATGGCAGAGAAGTGTAAGCCTTACATACATTGCTCTACTATTCTCAGCAGCTCCTGTGTAAGCTTTAGAGCAGTGTAAGGAGGGCTGCAGGTGCTATCGCTGCCTGTGCTCCAGCCTGCTGTCATTTGTGGCCCACGAGCCCGAGACTGGCACCAATCCATGGCACAGGTTGGGGACCACTGCTCTAAGCCTTCTACACATTATTTAAAACTAAAGAAAAACTGCTGAATGCAGATGGGCTGTGAAGGGACCCTGTCATGTGGAAGACCATTGCTGGCCTTCCTATACAAATTCTTATCAGTCATCAACGTGTTAGGTATGTGATTTAAACACAAGCATGCTGAAAATGTCAGAATTTACTTTTTTCAAATTGTGTACTTGTTTCAAGTTAAAAAAAAAAAAAAAGGCAATGCATCAACAGGAAGATCAGGGAAGCAGGCTATTTCAGAAGCGATTACAGTTTTTCCTAGGCTAGGAGTGTGATATCTAGCTTGCTGTAGCACTCCAGGAACACCTGTTCTGTAGCTTTACGGGGGAGAAGTTTACTGTGTATGTTATAATTACCTTCATTGCATCTTTTGTTAGATTTGATTGAGTTGTCATGGTTCTTACAACTAATTATCAACTCCAAGCAAGCTTTTAGTCCCTGAGCTCTGCAGCAAAGGGATCAGTCTTCCAATCCCTATTTACTTCCACAACCCAACTACTTCAATTAAAACACACAGCCCAGAAAGCCCCTGGGCGATATTATCTTTCAGGAGTGTTAAGCGTACCAAACATTATTACATTTACCTCCTTATTGCAGTACAAGTTGTATAGAGACAAAAGCTGTCTATACCTTAGGGAAATCTAGGGGCTTTCTGTTAGTTTGCAATTGCAGTAAACAATTGCAAGACAACTGAATAGCAATCTGCCACCCATAACTACAACAGCTTCCTGATTTCAAGTCATCAAATTAAACTGCTGTGGAAATATCTAACAATGTAAATTTATCAGTATTTTGAGACAGTTGTGAGCTGAAGTTTTAGTGGCAAAACAAAAAACACACCAAACATTGTTGCATTGAAAATAAAAGTTATTTTATACAAAAACTGTACAAATGATATAAACAGAGAGGTGAGATGCAGCATGTATAGGGTTCCACGGGATGTTCTCAATCTCGTCTTCCTGAAAGAAAAAAAATCAAAAGGTAAAGGTCTTGTTCCCCTGTATAGTGCAGCAAGCTAAGGCATGTTAGTTATTTTTATGTAGAAAATCAACAATCACGTCTACAAAATGATTTTATATTTCCCATTAAAACATAGATGTAGTATTTTTTTCAGCAGTCTGAAGTATCATTAGGAAAGATAAAAGAACCCCTGGTCTATGGTTTACTGCTAACGTATTTGCAGTTCTGACGTAGAGATTGTGTTTAGCACGATGACTCCGTGGTTCGCACACTGGCCTTTGCAGCGCTAGGTCCCAGGTTTGAAACTCAGCCAGGACTTTATCTGCATTGAGTTTGCGTGGGTTTACACAGGATTCCTTCCACATTCCAAAAACATGCAGTTAGGTTAACTGGCTTTCCTTTAAAATTGACCTTAGACTGTAATAATGTAATATGACTATGGTAGGGACATTGTGAGCTCCTTTCAGGGACAGCTAGTGACATGACTATGTACAGCGCTACATAATATGGTGGCTCTATATAAATACTGTGTAATAATAGGCCAAACCTGAGTTCCGTACCTGATAGCTCTTCAGCCCAGCTCATCTTTGCTTTTCCCGATCTGTTTTGGCATCTTCTTGCTGGCCGTATCCTCCAGCTCTCTAGACTTGTAGTAATGTGGAGCCACTTCTAGGAGCCATTGACTGTCAATCTCTATGATCTGTTGGTATAAAAATAATAATTGTGTTGAGTTATTGCTGTCCAACACAAGTTTATGTCACCTTCTAGCTCCAGCCTACTTATTGGATAGTAAATTCACAATTATCTGTCCAGAGCGCGGACATGATTCTGGAAGCAGCATCGAGTGAATTTTACCTAGGCAGATTACAAATCCTTTGGAATTTATACCACGACAATAATATTAAAATAAAATACACATTACATCACTCCAGCTTTGCCAATAACAGGACAAGGATAAACAATAGCTTTCCCAGACATATAAAGACATATATAAAGCAATTAAAGCCCTGTAAACCTCTGCCATGCAAATTCCTTAGTGTACAACATAAATACATTGTCAGTACTAACCTGTCTCATGTACTCCTTGGTGGTGAAGACAAGTTCATGGTAGATAACCCAACGTGGCTGTTCCTCGTGCAGGCTGCTGTTTGGATGTATGAATACGGATTGCTGCTGCTTCACAGTCTTGTACCCGCTGCGAGTCAGCCTGGCCGTGTGGTAGAAATAGCCGGCTGTGATAGCCTGGAGAAAAACAGGGGGTATGGTGAGGATTTAATGCATCTCTGGCATAGCAAAGCATTATATGCTTGAACAGTCACGAATATTTCCTATGGATTGCTTTAAAGTGTTTCTATAGACAACATAGAACCTCTCTTTTCTACCTGGTGAGGGAGAAGGCAATGAAGTCTTCAAATGTACATAGATTAGTTTGCATTAAGTGAGGGGTAGGTATCTCCTAGAGGGTGTTACCCTCTCACAAAGAGATGGAAATCAAACTTTTTTTTTGTCATCTTTGGAAGAAAAAATGAAGGGTAATATTTTATGGAACATGGCCTGGTTATGTGACCGCTGTCTACAGCTAAGTACAGATGCCCAATAATTGTTGGTGGAAATGATGATAATCTTAATAATAATAATATTATTAATTCCAAAGACAATAGAAGGAAGGCACCGCATCATCTGGAAATAGCAATGGTCACTGATGGAGGTCATTTTGGCAAACGGCAAGATACTGAAGGCTGCTTAAATAGGAAATCCCCGATGGGAACATCAGCACAGCTGTGACCGGAGCACAGGTCGTGTTTAATAAAGGATGCAGACGTTGCTGGAGGATGCCGCCACAGGTTACAGAGAAGTTAGGATGTGTGAAGGGAGGGGGAGCAAAAAGTGCAAGGAATGAAGTTTATAAAATAAACGTTCGGTCTGAAGCAGGTTGGATAGAGGCTAGCTGGCTTTACCTTACGGATAGGTAGATTGTCTCCTTCACATGATGTCAGCTCAATTTCTATCCTTCCCATTAATCCCTCGAGCTGTTCTCTGACATCCCGAGCACGACGGAGGGAGCGAGCCTGGATGAAGTTCTCATAGCACCACTGCAGAGAATGGCCGGTCTCCACCCACTGAATAAAATATGAGAAATCAGGAATGGACAGGAGAAATGGAGAGTCCAAGACAACAACACTTAATAGACAAGAGCACAGGAAATGTAATAAGAGAGAGAAAAAAAAAAGCCAGACTTGTGGTAAATGGACACAATGGTCCTGATTTATTAAAGCTCTCCAAGGCTAGAAAGAATACATTTTCATCAGTGAAGCTAGGTGATCTAGTAAACCTGAAACAGATTTCCTAAAATCATTGCTAGCAAATGTTTTGAATCCTAAACCAGATCCATTCCAGTTTTGCTGGATCACCTAGCTTCACTGATGAAAGTGTATCCTCTCCAGCCTTGGAGAGCTTTAATAAACAGGCCCAATACTTCTTGTGGTCACCACAGGGTTCCAAAACTAACAAAATCCAACTTAGTATTCTGGCAGCAGCTGTCTCCATATATCTTTTCGGATCACTAACACATTGTTCTGATCTAGATTAAACCAGCAGGTAGACACAGATGTAGATCACCGGAAGGTTAGAATTACAGGGAGGGATAGAAGTATTTGATCCCCTGCTGATTTTGTTTTCCCTCTGACAAAGAAATGACCAGTCTATAATTGTAATGGTAGGTTTTTTGTATCTGTGAGAAACAGAATAACAAAAGAACCCCAAAAACCCAGTGCTCAAAAAGCAGAGCTTGATGTGCATTGTAAAAAGTGAAATAAGTATTTGATCCCTTCGCAAAAGATAACTTAGTACTTGGTGGCAAACCCCTTGTTGGCAATCATGGAATTCAGCCGTTTCTTGTAGTTGGCCCCAGGTTTGCACACATCTCAGGAGGGTCAGTAAGGTTTCGAGGCTGATGTTTGGCAACTCGAACCTTCAGCTTCCTCCACAGATTTTCTATGGGATTAAGGTCTGGAGACTGGCTAGGCCACTCCAGGACCTTCATGTGCTTCTTCTTGTGCCACTCCTTTGTTGCCTTGGCCGTGTGTTTTAGGTCATTGTCATGCTGGAATACCCATCCACAACCCATTTTCAATGCCCAGGCTGAGGGAAGGAGGTGCTCACCCAAGATTTGACGGTACATGGCCCCATCTATTGTCCCTTCGATGCGGTGAAGGTGTTCTATCCTTTTAGCCGGAAAACCCACCCAAAGCATAATGTGACCACCTCCATGTTTGACGGTGGGGAGGGTGTTTTTGGGGGCATAGGCAGCATTCTTCCTCCTCTTGAGTCCTCCTCTTCCTCCAATTGAGTTGATGCCAAAGAGCTCAATTTTGGTCTCATACCACCACAACACTTTCACCCATTTCTCTCCCATCATTCAGATGTTCATTGGCAAACTGCAGACATGTGCTGTCTTAAGTAGGGGGACCTTGTGGGCTCTGCAAGATTTTAGGCCTTCATGGCGCAATGTGTTACCAATTGTTTTCTTGGTGACTATGGTCCCAGCTGCCCTGAGATCATTGACAAGTCCCCCCTGTGTAGTTCTGGGTAGCTTCGGTGCCGTTCTCATGATCATTGCAACTCCACGAGGGGAGATCTTGCATGGAGCCCCAGACCGAGGGAGATTGACAGTTATTTTGTCTTTCTTCCATTGGCGAATTATTGTACCAACTGTTGTCACCTTTTCACCAAGCTGCTTGGATTACAATGCACATCAAGCTGTGACTTTTGAGCACTGGGTTTTTGAGGGTTCTTTTGTTGTTATTCTGTTTCTCGCAGCTTCAATAAACCTACCCTTAGAATTACAGACTGGTCATTTCTTTGTCATGAGGGCAAACGTACAAAATCAGCAAGTGATCAAATACTTCTTTCCCTCACAGTATGTAATTTTGTCTTCGTTGCTGATGTGAAGCCACAAATGCAGAACATGCATGCTGTAAATGTGTTTCAGAATTTCTCATCTCTATACTTGTTCCAGGTCAATGACACAGAATGCACTGAAGCTTAAGCCGAGGCATCAACATAAAATCCAGACAGTTTACCTTTAAATGGAAAAAAGGGTGTTCCTATTTGTGTCTGCTTTTGGGTAACGCATGTCCTTTTGGTGTCAGTGCATATACTACGGTATATTGCAGTGTTCTCAACCAGGGTTTCCCCAGAGTTTGCTAGGGGTTCCTTGAGTAATGAGAAGTTTGTGCCTTTCAGGTCAGTATAACTGACACCAATGAACTTTTTGGCAACCTGTAAGAGTGACATTCTTCCCAATGGCCAGCATTGTAAGAGGAATTGATTCTACGGACCAAGCTAATATACTGTGAGCTGTGGATATAATTATAATAAGGGTTCCCTGAAGTTTTGAAAGTTATTTCATTGGTTCCCCTATGTTGAGTAAGGCTGTTCTATTCTAACAGAGATCCAAAGACACTTGCCTGATTATACACATTGAGAAGCACCAGGTGATCTCCTCCAGGAACAGTGAAATTGGCACGTGCTGTATCTGCATGAACCACTTTGTCTTTTGGCCTATAGAAAATCGCATTGTTCACAGACAACATGGCGGCAATGGAGAGAATCTGCTCTGAGCACCCATACCTTGATAACGAGAAAAAATAAACATCTGTGATCAGTTGCAAAATTACAGCAAAAAAGGTTTTAGAATAAACTGACAATAGAAAAAAAATTCTTAAAACAAAAATGGGGACTGATCTGATTATTAAAGTGATGTACATTAGTGGTAAATGTCAGGTTAAAAATGTCACCACTACTTCTGCATTGTCTGCAATTACTTTTGCACAGTCCTGGGATGGTTTAAAGGAAGCCAGGTGCTGCAGATAACTACATATGACTCACTTCTCAGAAGCTAGAATCATCTTTGACAGCATGGGATCCACCGGGAGCTCGGCCATTCTTCTTCCCAGCTGCAAGGAGGAAATAGAAGGCAAGACATAAGCAGAACTTCATGAAATGGCAGTTACTATATAAGGGTGGCAGAAAGATTTAAAAAAAAACAAAAAAACAATGAAATGTTATGACTCAAGAACATCTGCAAAAGCCTTGTTGAAAGCTGCAGTAAGGACCTAGAAATCTCAGACACATGGCCAAACAGAAAACTCATATGGGAGAGTACATACAAATGGGGGAAAATTACAATTTATGCACAAAAATGCTTGGTGCAGCTTTGCCGGGATGTTTTGTTGGCTCAGACATAGTATGAAGTCAATGGGAGTGTCTGCTAAATGCCTACAAAAAGCACTGACTCTGTGTTCAATGGGTGTTCTGACAGCATTTTATTAGACTTTGGGAGAAGCAGAAAAAAAAACAGAAAATAACCCAACCCTTCCCACGATACCATGAGAGCCAGCATTTGGCATCTGGAAACTCTATAAAACGTTTAACCAATGCTAGAACCAAACCCTGCTATAGATTAGTGTTCTCCCCAGGCCCTTTTAACTGGGCGCACCACCCGGCACTTCTTGGCAACCACCCCGCTGTTTTTGAGTGGTTACTGATGAGTTGGGTCACAATACAGGGGCTGCCACCCAACTACGGCTTCTTCCCACCCAGCTTTAAAATGAAATTCTGGGTTGAGCACTGGATTATATATAACATGGCTCCTATTGCAGTCAGCCAATCACACAAGCATGAAGTTAGACATCTGGGGCCATTACACCAATTACAAACGTCATCTACTTATAATTGCAAGAATGTGAATTTGAGAGAGATGCTGGGTGCCATTAGCCTAGATGTGATGTTAGCAGTCCCAGCAGACACAGAACTGCCACTCCATGCTCTTCAGTGTTCCATACACTCCTCCCCCAGCTGATACATAAATTGTTATATAGGAAGGTAAGGGCTGGGGTGGAGGAGCTAGACCAGCACATAGAGTATTTATACACTTCCAGAACAAGAACTTGACATGCAAGGAGGGAGGGGTCTGTGGTTGAGAACTGACTCTTCATGGAATGGAAGACTTTACAGGTATACAATTAAAATACTTTTTCTGAGGTTTTACCTGCAATTTTTGTTAAGTTAGTGACCGGGTCTCTTTAAATTTCATAATGGTTTGTGGACCAAATTATATATGCTACATTCATTTTTTTAACAAATGAGGAGGAATGTAACTGTTACCAAAAATATTCTCAGCCTGAATATAAAGGGTTGAAAATAATAAAGTCTAAAGTTAGCCACATGCATTGCATTTTTTAGTTAATTACAGCCACTTTCTATCCCCTAGGAATTGCAAATATGGCCCAAAAATCGATGGAAACTAAGCAATCAGCCACCCACCAGTATACCCGACCATATAAATAAATAAATAAATATATATATATATATATATATATATATTTTTTTTTTTTTTAAACCCATAAACTCGTATTTGTATTCTAACCTTAGTCAGCTCCCCCAAATGGTTGAGGGCTCCCAAGGCATACAGTTGTTCCAGGGCCAGAACCAGAGTCTCATGAGGAGGGGGGTCCATGAAGTCAAAGTGGATGAGATCATTGATACCTGGAGAAGATACAGAAATATATTAATATATATGTATATTACAGCTGCACACAGGGTGAGAGAGCCGAGGTGTAAATCTGGGAGCACATTATTCAATCTGTCCAATCTTCCTAAAGATCCTCACAAGTAATTCAGTGTGAAACTTTGTCTTTGTACAGAAACTTCCAGTATTAAAGACCAGTCACTGCTGCTTTTCTTCCTTGTGCAGGGTGTCTGGTCTTTTAAATACCCCATGAGCAGCCTGTAGTGAGGGTGATCTCTGAACAGCCCATGTACAGAAGAGTGATGAGATCACTGCCACTTTTATATGTAATATCTGGATTTAAAAAAAAAGTGTTTGGTGCTCAGTTTTTACATGCTCTGTGGCTACAGAGTATATTATGTGAATTAATGTTTTGCGCCCAGATTTCTGCTTTGATTACCATTCAAACATCCACCACCACTTTTCACCTAGCGACAGCTATATTCCTTTTTCACATATTACTGCAATGTTACCAATCCTGATCCCAGCTCACCTAAACTCTTCAACAGCAATACCACATTGCCAAGGTTAGTCCTCTGGATTTCTGGCACCGTTGTCTCTTCCATCTCATTCTTATATGCCCAGGCTGTATACAAACGGAAACATTTCCCTGCAGCCACACGACCAGCTCTTCCTGCTCTCTGATTGGCAGAGGCCTGAAAAAAAGTCCATTGAGTTTAGGCTGAAGAGAATTTATATACAAATAATACTAAAGGAGTCATTACAAATGCTGTGTATGTTGCAGTGTGCCAGTAGCATTACTACAGGCCAATTTTTCTAGGAAAAGCAGGAACAGGGAAAACATATAACACTGCCAGGGGTGTCTAAGATGCTCAGGTTTTACAGGAAGTCCTTGAGTTATGATGGAGATGCGTTATGATGGCTCCATCTTAACATGAATATTTTGTAAGTTGGAAACTGGGCTAGTCTACCCACGAGTCTCATAGAATATTAATCTCAAGGCAAGAGATGTGTACATGCTGGCATCATTCCCAACATATATCGTGTACAGTGTTACATTTTGCCTTCCGTGTGAAACTCCATATCAGTATCATCATCGTAAGTTCGAAATATTGTAACTCGGAGAGCACCTGTATTCATTTGGTCTGGGTTGGTTTTAAAAAAAGATCTTGCCTAAAATGTTAGCTGGAGTTAGACTGCTATACACTGCAAGCAGCTTCCAGGTTCCATAATGGACAGATGATGAATGAGAACCACCACCCATCAAAACTTTCATTGATTCTGATTTGTTTCAATAAAAATGGCAGCGGTAGCCATCAACCACCCTCTGACTAACCAGGAACCATGCGTGCTAACTTAGCCAAAGACTTTTATTTGTTTTTCCAATTAAGTTATATATGTCCTTCTGAAGCTAGGCATAAATACATTTAATTTTACACTTTACTTTGATCAATTTTCAATGTAATTAGTTTATTATAAAATGTTGAATGATAAGCAAATTGGTTCTATTAGCACACACCGCAATAGATGCAGTCAATTTTGAGTATTGATTCTTTGATCACTAGATTTTCATTTAATTTCTCCTCCAAGTCCTGAAGATAAACTTAAGTGTTCATGTTATTACTGTCATTACACAGTATTTATATAGCGCCAACATATTAAGGAGCGCCAACATATTAAGTCCATAGTCATGTCACTAATCGTTCTTCAAAGGAGCTCACAAGCTAATGTCCCTACCATAGTCAAACGTCTTTAATGCAGCCTAAGGTAAATTTTTTAGGGGGAAGCTAATAACCCTATCTGCAAGTTTGTGGGAGGAAAATGGAGTACCCGGAGGAAGCCCATGCAAGCACAGCGAGAACCTGCAAACTCCTTGCAGATAGTGTCCTGGCTGAGATTTGAACCTGGGACCCAGCGCTGCAAAGGCCAGAGTGCTAACCTCTGAAGCACCATGCTGACCAATATTCAAACATCAATTATTTAAAAGGACTCCAAAAAGCTGTCAGTTTTTTTATGATCTATGAAAATCATCTGACCTGACCATTTTCCAATATTGATACCCTGTCTACAGAGTAGAAACACTGCTTTGAATTTATTTAAACAGTTGCAGCCTATTAGAGAAAGTGAAAAATAAAACAGATTTACAGGTAAGATTACCAGGTACCAGTTGGTACACAGAAAAAGAAACCTTTTTTACGAATTTATAATATTACTTTAAATATTGCCTATGGCAATCAGACTACCTGACCCCTTACGGCACACTGTGGTTCCCTTTATTGACCCCTCAGATTACAACAGGGTACAGAAGACACATTTGAGCTGGTAAAATAAATCACTGTACAGAGTAAGCGATAAAAAATCGGATACACACAGAAATGCCAGATGCTTATAATTCACCAGTAACCTTAGTTCCACCATAAGCCAAAAATCACCAGTGTGGGCAGCATTATGGTATGAGTTCTCTCCTTTACAGGGAGCCATTTTTTTTTTTTTTTACATAATGTAACTTTAAATGTTTAATTAGATACATGGCTTAACCAAAGCAATCAGATACGACTGATTAGAAATGTGTCACCTTAGAGCAGGGGGTCACAATGAGAGACTCCATTCCTGACCGAGCATTGTAACTTTTTTGCTTGCAGAATCCTGGATCGATGACATAAATGATCCCATCAATAGTCAGAGAGGTCTCAGCAATGTTGGTAGCTACAACGACCTTGGGGGGGGGGATAAGAAAACAAGAGATATTCACACTCATTGATATTTTAGAATTCTCCTAAAAGAGATTAATTCTCCTATTGTGTTCCTTGTTTCCAACAGACCCTACCTTTCTGGCTCCAGGCGGGGTGGGTTCGAAGATCTTAGCCTGCATGTCAGATGGTAACTTGGCGTAGATCGGTAAAACCTGCATCTCTGCAATCTTGGAGCCAAGTCGGCGACACCGTTCCTGTAACATCTCAACACACGCCTCGATCTCTTCCTGTCATAAACAGAGCAATAAAATGCATGAACAAATTCTGTGATTCTCATTACAGTGAATATTTGGTGATAAAGGTCAGAAAACAAGAAAATTTTGGTGGTCCGCGGCTCTAGCTAGTGTGCCCCCCAGTGGGGTCTTTCTCCTGACGCCGCTGATCATGTATGGACACAACCTGCCAACTCTCCCAACGCAGGCTCAGACTTGCTTGCTAAACATCCTGGGGGGACTATTGTTGCATCCATGCCCTGCGCTACTGTTCTCCCAGGATGTTTAGCAAGCAGGTCTGAGCCTGCAATGGAGGAGTGGGCAGGTTCTGGTATCATGATGTCACTCTGGGGGAAGTTTCTTCCCCTTTGAGTGACACACGGCTCTCCGGATTCTGTGGATTTAGTGGTCCACGAGGTCCGAAAGGTTGGCGACCATTGATACAGATGATGTTTTGCCCCCTAGTGGTGACTGGAACTGGTATCCCTAGACTGGCAAAGTCAGAAAATTAGGCAAAAAAAAAAAAGAAAACAACGGAAGAATGAGGAACCTACTACAGCGGTTGACTATTACCCCGCATTAATTAGATTGGCATTTGGAAGGCCTTTAAGATTGTCGGCTGCCTGGTATCTGATCCCTGAAAGCTGACAAACTGTCCGTGTAAACCAGACAATACTTCATACTGAATTACTGATGGTCACAATGCTAATTTATTATAAAATTAGACACAGGTTTTCTTCTGAGCTTCCTGTGGTTAGCATGTCTCACTTTGCAGCAGCAAGATACCCGATCCGTAGCTAAAAGCCTGATTTCAGTATCACCTCACAAGTTCAGGATTTGCTATGTGAACTCAGGATACAGCGATGACTCACAGCATCATTACTGAACTCCTGTAATCCTAAACCTTCCATCTATGGCTTACAGATCTTTATTGGATCTGGGTGAAAGTGTTCACGTAGGCCAGCCTAAATAACCGCCGTTACACAAACAATACGATTTGATTTATTTTATTCTGGCATACTTTACCATAATTCTCCAAGCTTTACCAAACACAGGAAATTATTCATTTGTCAAGACAAAATGAGACAAACATGCAGTACATCCTTGCCACGTTCCTGTATTATCCCTTAGAAAACATTGCACAATGTTTAGGATTCTACCTAAAATCCAGTCAGCTTTAAAAAGCCAATGGGCTTTCACAGTGTTCCTGATGTACTGAAATCCTAAATAGTGTTTTCAGACCTGTCTAATTTCTCCATGCTGGATTATAGAACTCCTCTTGTTCTCATCGCTTATATAAAATGAAAGGAGGTGTTGTAATATTCAGCTACAGAGAACTGGTAAGGGATCATAAAGCATAACTTGGGAGTTCTGAGCAGAAGAGACAGCATTCTCAGCTCACTTCAGGAAGTTTGATTTTTGGTATGTGGTAAGGTGTTTCAATGTGGCATTGCTAAACAGACAGAACATACGGAAATCTGCATGGAAACGTGTACTGCATGAATTTGGGGGTTTAGACATTCTCTTATGACCCCAACTGTCGTAACAATAGCACATTTTGACTGGCATTGGATTAATCTACCAGTGTCGTTTTGGGCTGTAGGAATTCAGTGGAGCACCTATAGAAAATCCACACAAACATTGGTAGAACAAACTCCACACAGACTGATACATGGGGCCTGATTTTTTTTTTCAAGGCTGGAGAGGATACACTTTCATCAGTGAAGCTGGGTGATTCCAGCAAACCTGGAATGTATCTGGATTGAAAAACAATTGCTAACAAATACCAAATGACTTAAGAAATCTAGTCCAGGTTTGACTAGCCAGCATAACAGAAAAAAGTGTATCCTCTCCAGCCTTGGATATCATGGAGTGGTTATTTTACTAGGTTATCTTTCCCAACTTCTCCACAAAATCTGTCTTTTCTTTAATTTTCTTGATCTCATTAAAACAATCAGGTAATATATGGACTGTTTATATCCCATGCTGAATTCATTCAATACAATTTTATTAAAAAAACAATCAAGTAAAATAAGCATATAAAAGAAATTATATCAATGCAGTCCTCTACCACAGGACAAAAAGATAAAGGATAAAGGTAGCCTGCTGAACAGGTTGTTTCTAAAATAAATATGGTCCAGAACATAAAGCAGAACTCCACTTACCCAACCCCTTTCTTGCATGTAAAGCCTCTTTGGCCATCGTGACTGGCCTGAGAACTCC
Source organism: Pyxicephalus adspersus (assembly GCF_032062135.1). Classification (NCBI taxonomy): domain Eukaryota; kingdom Metazoa; phylum Chordata; class Amphibia; order Anura; family Pyxicephalidae; genus Pyxicephalus; species Pyxicephalus adspersus. The sequence continues at coordinate 12,726,347 of NC_092871.1, forward strand.
GGTGTATAGGATCTATTTAATCCAAGATGAAGGAATGCTCTGCCCAGCGTACATTTGGAAAACATTTTAAATGACAACTTTCATGCTGAGCTTGTGGCTTTTGCGTTCTTATTCTCCGATCAGGTAAAGGTACACATTAGGAAATTCATATTGGCCAGGACCAGGACTCTTTTATAAAAGGATAGACAGAACATCTTCTGCAATAAAAATGTCAGCACAGTTTCATTTTATAGCTATAGCTGAGTTTTAGAAGAATCATTACTTAACATAAACACCATGGCTGTTGACATTGTGCAAACCAGCTGGGTTTAAAATTGTAAGACATTGACCCAAAAGTAGAAGGCTAATATGAATGTCTTAAGTTCCTGACCCATGTACCTGGTAATTGAATTAGAAAATTTTGAAACCACAAACTCAGAGGAAAGTGGTCTGAAGGAGGACAGTAATAGAAGTCACTATATTTACCTTGGCTAAGGTTACTTTCAAAGCTCCATTTCATAACGAAAGGGATGATTACCTCCTTTACACCTCCAAGGCTCCAAGACAACATAACAGTTATAAGAAATGAAATATATTTGTGCCTACCTGGCCTGTCAAGAACACCAATATGTCTCCAAGTGGCTGTGTAACGTGAATCTGCAGGACGGATACCACACACGCCTCTAAGTAATCAGCTTCTGGGGCCTGCACAAAAGAGTTACTTGTAAAAATCAGCACACCTAGCAGGGTCATGCCACTTCTAATATTTGACAAAACCTAAAAAGTAATGTCATACACAGTGTTCTCTCCAGCCCGTTTTTGGGTGGTTACTGAAAAGCTGGGTCAAAATACAGGGGCTGACACCCACCTACAGCTCCTTCCCACCCAGCTTTCAGGGGAGAATACTGCATACACTAAGGGTCCCTGGTACAACAGAATACATGAAAGATGTAACCTGGCATAGAGGAATGTCTGTCACATTGTCTTCCTTATAGTACTTTTTAATTATCTCAACATTTAGGGTTTTCTTATAACTAAAACTTCCCAAAATGATACCATTGGGTCTGAACAAGAAATATTAATCAATATCTAAAGCGAAAGCTTATGTAATTCAGAATATAGCGTGGAAAGTTTATTACCTGGCTTACCATGGGATTATATCTAGCTATTTGCTCCCCCAGCAGGACTCTACCTGGCTCATCCCTTTGTTTATTGGATTTCAGTTATTTTTGTTTTGGAGGCACAGCATCATTTGTGGATGTTGTCTAGAACATGCTGCATGCAACAGTAGCTTGCTAATGAATGCCTATTGTTCCAGTAATCCCATCAAGTAATTCTGTTTTTTTGCACAATCATTCCAACCTATTGCTTGGATGATGGCTGAAAGTTCTTGAAAAAAGTCCAGAGAATGGATATTTTCATAAAGCAATGTACATCCCCCTTATTGACTGCTGTCACATTTTGATTTGTGACTGGAACAAAGGATAAAAGTTTAAAATATGGACACTTGTTCCAGTGGCAACTAATTACGAGGAAATTTCCCCTACAAGATTAAATATTCTTTTTGCTACCTGATGAGCCATGCCTTCATATGAGCTACCTACCTTGGTGTAGTAGATATCCACAGGGTATCGACGTCCAGGGATTCGGAAAACAGGCGCATCGTCAAAGAAGGAAGAAAAACGTTCAGTGTTCAGAGTGGCGCTGGAAACTAGGACCTTGAGATCCGCTCGGAACCGGGCAATGTCCTTAATAAGGCCAAATAACACATCTGTGTGTAGAGTTCGTTCATGGGCCTCATCTATAATTATTACGCTGGAAAACAATGCAATGTAAAAGTTTACATAAAAGTAAAAGATGATCAGGAAAAAAATATACGACTACCATTCCTACATTATAGTTTGCAAATGCTAATTGTCTGGATGTCATGCTAAATGTGGTCTTGCCTCAACATACTGTTCAATAATAAGGACTCTTCACTTTTCAGAGATGGATATTCTTAGTCTTAGCAGACCTAATGTGATATTTCATCACAATCCCTTTTGACCATAGAAGAGGGGACAGCAGACACCTTATTACTAGAGGTCAGCATGTCATACCTATAACTTGCCAAGTCTGGTTCCGTAAGGAATTCACGCAGCAGCATCCCATCAGTCATATACTTCAATACAGTGCGCTCAGACGTGCAATCCTCAAATCTAATACTGTACCCAACCTGCATTTGGGGAAGAAAGAGAACAAAAAGATTAAAGAAAAAATTGGTCATGATTTGTGGTCCTAACAAATGTCAAGTGAGGAATAAAACCTATAGGTTGCATCAAAATCTGAAGGACTGTTATCAGCCCTACCCAATTTCACTACCCAGAGTACAGAACCTACAACTAAAAGAAAGGGAAAATCCAAATCAGGAGACAGCTTAAGGTGACAATGTTGATCCTCCATAGAAACAATACAGAGAGTTATTGTTGATACTCTTAAGACAGGAATTATGATACTACCACAAAGACTAGATTAAAAGGAGAGAGAAAAATCCCAAAGAAAAAAAACACCACGTTTAAAAACTGGTAAGCTAAAATACATTACATTTTTGTTCTTGGATTTATGTTAGAACAAAAATGTATTTATAGCATCCCTACAAGACATTATTTAAATAATGAACAATAAAAATCTATCCAGAAAATATAAAACTAAAAGACACAAAAAAATTATGACTGATAAGCTTCATCACCTCATTTCCCAGTTTAACGGACATCTCCTGTGACACTCGAGCTGCTACACTCATTGCTGCCACTCTTCGAGGCTGCGTGCATCCAATCTTCATCCCATTATTAGTGTAACCCTACACAGAATGCAGAACAAAAACAAGAAGCAATTAATATTGTGAGATTATTGTATACCTTTAAGTGTGCGTTGCCACCAATAGCCACTGTATGCAGATCGAGTATTTCTCTCAAGAGACATTGTTCATTTCAGGGCAAAAAAACTACATCTGTGAAATGCCCCCAACTACTGATGCTCACCTTTCTAAAGATCTCTGACCACTTCAGCTGGCACCATAATACTCAGAGCAGGGACACACATAACATAAAAGAGCTGGTGGCATAAGACCATCCATCATGAGTCATTGGCCATGGACCAAGAAATTATCCCCTAAACCTGAGCACTGTCACAGAAAGATGGTTATACAGTGTTCTCCCCAGCCCCTTTAACCAGGCACACCACTGGCACTTTTCGCCAACCACCCCGGATGTTTTTCGGTGACTGATAAGTTGGGTAACAATTCAGGGGCTTCCACCCGCCTGCAATTTCCTCCCACCCAGCTTAAAAAAAATTCTGGGTTGAGCACTGATCTAGGCTCCCCATGAAGAGATGTGGAAACACTATAGAGGTAAGTTTTAATAGGAGAATGGGGGCATTTTCACAATTGTCACAACATCTTTTACAGTGAACCTGACCTGGCCTAAAGAACTGGCCTAAATCAACTGTTAAAAAGTTACACATATTAGCCTTCAAATAAATCCTTGTGGAACCCTAGGCCTATGCTGCACATGGGATCTAGATATCTGCCCAAATGAACATACATTCCCATTCTCAGCCCACCCTTTCATTCAACTGCCAAACGCTAAACAAAAAAAAGAAAAAATGAAGCGAGGGGCATTCCTTGCAAGAATGTTTCTGTTCACTTCTTATTCAGGTGGCATTTTTCATTTCCCTCATCAGTTTTTGTAATGCTGACAATGATTGTCAGAATGAGTTAGGAAGTTTAATTCCCCTAGCGGTAATCCCGACAGTGACTCGGAGTGGATTTTACCTGCAAAAAGTAATCCCGAGTCCCACACTCTGGGATGCTAAAAATCATTAAAAAAACCACTTACCTTGCTCTGTTGTCTTCCCCCGGCGTCCTGCTGGTCCCCGCAGGTCCGGGGGGGCATGTCTTCTCTCTTTGATGATCAGCCGCAAACTGCAGATACTTTCTCCGGGTGCATAAATCAGTACGGGCGGGAGGAGCGGCGGGAAATTCAAATAATTTTGTATTGGAGTCAATACAAAATAGCCGTATTGAGTCCAATACAAAGAAATCTTTATATAACATTTATAATTATATTATATATAAATTATACATGCTACTGTACAGTTATATTACGTTTCACTATTTTTTAAAAAAGATTTGTGTTTTTTTTTTTTAATTAAAGTTTAATAATAAATATTGGACTTATTTTGGTGAGTTATGCCTACGAATTATAGCCTACAATGTAAAATAAATTTCCATGCAAAAAAAATGTAACACTTTTTGCATGGAAATACAGACAGAATTAGAACGCTAGGGGGTTAAAGAAACAGGAAGTAAATACCTAGTGGTATTAGAAACCGCAATAAAATGTTCCTATTCTATTCAAAGCCTTAAAAAAAAAAAGATCAAAGAAGATCAAAACTGAACCTACAAGACAGATAAAAAAAAAATATATATATATGTGACTTATCTGTAAGCCGTTTTTCATTGGTCACAGGCCTCTCGCAACATTATGTTCAACACAGAACAAGCAGTTGTGTTTTAAGGGAGGATACTGACAGCTTGCCCAAAATTCAGTATGTCACAGAGAAGTGGACAGCACCAGTTTTCCATCATTACTGGTATTATAGAAAATTACATGAATTTTTCATCTTCCCTGGAGTATGACTAAATGGTAAATTACAGAGTTTGGCCTGGCATCAGAACACTGAGGCAATAAGTCACTGGGTCTGATTTATTAAAGCTCCCCAAGACTTTCATCAGCGAACCCGGTTAAAAAACCAAACCTGGAATGGATTTCTTAAATGTCACTTGCTATTTGTTACCAAATGTTTTCAATCCTGAACAAGATCCATTCCAGGTTTGCTGGATCACCCAGGTCCACTGATGAAAGTGTATCCTCTTCAGCTTTGGAGGGCCATTGTCTTAAGTACAGCCTGCTGTTGGGATCCAGGCAGGTTCCAAAGGTAATTGATCTGAAAAGTAACAAAGCACATACCACAGCTACGTGCAGCACTACTGCTAGCATAGAAATATACCAAGTGTAGTCAGGTACACTTGAAAGCCTTTACACAGCAGGCATTTGATTATTTAGTAAAGACGTGACACATTTCTCAGTACAAAAACAGACTGCATTAAGGAAGAAAAGAATTCTTAGTAATAATAATAATAATAATAATAATAATAATAAATGGTATTTATATAGCGCCAACCAGCGCGTATTATGCAGCGCTGTATGGATTGAAACAGAACAGAACTGGAAACAAGAGCAGCTCACCTCTTCATGCAGATACTGTGGGATTTGGGTTGTTTTGCCAGATCCAGTCTCCCCTTCAATAATAAGGATTTGATGTTCAGCGATGGCTTTGAGGAGATCTTCTCGGTATGGGAAGACGGGAAGGCTGCGGCGCACCTCTTGGATAGACAATATTTTTTTTTCTAGCTCCGAGAGTGCTTTTTCATTTTCATCTTCATCTTCCTGAAATATTGGGAAGAAAAAAAAACTTCTTAATTTAAAGCGTTCTTGTTACATTTTAAATTTGCAACCTGAGGCTTAAGAATTTATAAATCCGAGAGTTTGTGTCAGCCATAGTCAATGTATTTCAATGGCATTGTAAAGTAATAAATATGCAAAATTCTAAAGGACCTATCGTTTTATTTCGGATACATGAGCACTTACTACACATTATGCCTCCATTATCTTTCTTTTGAGACATTACAAGCTTTTCTACTGCCACATGACCTTTTTTTTTTTACATACAGATGCTAGATTTTAAATGTTCTGCAATCTGTGAGAGAACAAATTGTCAACATCAGCATTTTAACACCCTCAGCACACAACTACTGCAAATTTGGAGTGTCCTGGGAGTCATGCCAGACAGACACCAGATAACGAGAAAAGATCAGCAGATATTATATTTTATTTTATGGCCTGGATCATTGTATATCCTTATCGGGAAGATTTCCTTTCAATTCCTGACAGAGCAGTCAGGATCACCCAATCTTTCCAAAACAAGAAAAAAATGAGTGGAACTGCAAATGCAAATTGTTTATTTTCAACTGAAGTTCATCTCTAACCAGTGCTGTGAATCTATGTCCTTTAGCGCAGCAGTCGCAAACGGATGGTCCGTGGCTCTGGCTGGTGCACCCCAGAGCAGGGTCAGGAGAAGGACTCCGCTGGGGGGATACACTGGCCAGAGCTGCGGACCATGTCTCCCATACGGATCGCAGGCTCAGGGAAGTAGGCGGGTTGTGTCTCTGAACAAAGGCTCAGACCTGCGATGGGAGAGTGGGCAGGTTCTGGCATCATGACATCACTCAGGGGGGAAGTTTCCTCCTATTTGAGTGACACCCGGCTCCCCGCGCTTGCACGGTTTGGAGCTGGTAAATTTAGTGGTCCGCCACTCCGAAAAGGTTGCCAACTGCCACGTTAGAGGGCAAAGAAGGGACAAGCTTGCAATAGTGGAACCTCTCACCTTTTCCACAGTCCCTTTCATCTGTGTTGCACTGACAAACTGGATCAGTTCATCTTCTTCCAACACGTAGTCATACTGCTTTTGTCCCCGTGCCCGGGCATCCTTCGCACCAAATGTCAAAGCTGCTGCCCCAATATGCTCCTCCTCCCAGCGCCTCTGTTCTTCTCGAGGGGCAAAACGTTCTTCTGTAACTGGCTCCTCATAGCGGTCTGGAATTTTCTGTACAGTAAAAATAAACACATTTAATTCCCAATAATATTTGAAAACATAATAAAATACATAAGGAACATACATATAGAGTAATTTTGGGGGCACTAGAAGTGAACTTTTCTAAAACTTGTTCTTTGTAAATTCCATTACATTTCCTTCATTACAAGCCATAATCAGATTTCTCAGGAAGCTTGAATCGAATTCTATACAGAAGTCCAATTTTTACATGATGGCAAAGAGTCTGCACAGTGTGTTCAATTTTTACAAGCAGGCATGTTCCTGAATCAACAGGCTACTGACAAAAGGGGTCTGGGGTGGAAAAGCTACTGAGCAGATACTCCACACTCTCTAAGAATCTCACGGCTTATTTAACAATTGAGACAGCTATTGAAGGTTGAGCAGCTGATCTGCATCAAACTGGCATTGCGCTTCAGTTTATGCCATCAGTTTGGGATGCTTTGAAGTTAATTCCTAGTTGATTAACATGAACACTTGACCTGCAGCTGACTTGCTTTAGGATTTTGCATTTTAATATCTTTGTATAGAAATGCAAACCTCATCTGACACTAACAAAAGCCTATTGGTGCAGCTTGTGATTAAAGAATGCATTTAGTCCCTGTATACAGCTTAATGATTAATGCATTCTTATTAACATGCATCAAGGATGTGCGCAGCTCTCACATTGTGGTGGACCATTACACTTGTGCTTAATTGCCATAAATGCCACTCATTGAAGGCTCTTTATATCCGTGCATAAAATGCATTAACACGTGGTTTTAGCGCAATTTAACACGACAACCAGCCCCTCCACTAGTAACTTTTAAGGGGCAGGGACTATCTATTTTCAATTAGTACCTCTACGATGTCTCCAAAAGTATCTGTATCTAATATGCTTCTTCCAGTTGTTGAAGGCGACAAAGCAAAAGCCCTATCAAACTCTGTGAAAGATGCGCTTCATAATTGTCTATGCTGCTTACTTTCCCAGTTCCATTTCAATTCCATGACATACCTTATTCCTTGACTCTTCTGGCATAAAGTAACGGTCATGTTTTTCCATGCGCTCCTTCTCTCCAGCTTTCTTGTACTCTTTCGCCAGATCCCTCACTTTGCGTTTATATTCCAACTCTTGTCTCTCCACCTCTGTCAGCTCAGGCTCAGCAAACAAATATTCATCATCTGCAATCTCTGCCTCCAGGTCCTCCAGTTTGTCCCTTTCTCTCTTCACCAAATAGTCCCGCCGAGACTTCTTCCTCAGCTCAGGTACCTGCAAAGACACAAACATACATAATACAACACTTTCAAAAAGCTGTAAATACTGATAGAGAGAAGCACTCAGAAATGCACCCTTGAATCTTATGCACAAAACTTCAAAATGCCCATGAAAAACACTAGGGCCAGTACAGGCTTTGGTTTGGAATGAAGACAGCTACATGTAAAAATCAACATCTGATCACAAGCTAACTGGCTTTGACAGCAGATAATATGAGCATTATTATTATGATTCATCTGTTTACAGATTTTCAAAATCAACCCAACAATACATAAAAGGTAAAAAAAAAAAATTACCATTTTTTTACGATCTTCCTCTGTCACCTTTAGTCTCTTCTGTGCTTCTTCATATGCCTGAAATACAATTGTACAAAGCATTAAAATAGTAGCTCTAGAAATACTTTGAAAAATGAGGACCCTATAGTAACAAATGTAGCTATCTGCAGGGGTTATTACCCCCCCCCCTTCCTCCACAGCTGTGCCTTAATCCTATGACTATCTTTATATCACCTTACCTTCTTGTCTGACCTCTCCACAATATTCCTGGTTTTCTCTTTATCTCTCTTCTTTACTCTTTCAGCAAAAGCATCTCTTTCCTCCAGATCCTTTATTCGTTCCATCTCTTCTCTGTCTTCTTCATCATCGGAGATTACCTTAGGAGGTGACGCTTTTTCTTTCCTAAATGTCAGAGATAATGAAAAAGAAATATGATGAGCAGCCTCTATATTTCAGCCCATGAGCTGACCAATATGATCAGATATGCATTGCAGAAGCACTTCTTAGGACAAGCATTGGCTTTATTGTCTGTATTTATAAAAACACTGGCCTCATACGTGCAGTTAAAAAAATGCAGATTAGTCCAAGTATACATTATCTATGGCATATGAATAAAGTATATGCTGAAAGCAAAATTAATATTATACAACTGGCAGGACATTGTTACAAAGGACAAAAGGGCACTCCGAGTCTGGAGGAAAAGAAGTTTAAGTCCCGGACAAGGAAGGGATTCCTCACTGTAAGGTCTGTGAAAATGTGGAATCGGCAAGTTTAAAGAATGCTTTAAGAAAAAGCTGTATGATTTCTAGAAGCACAGAATATAACTGGGTATTAAGGCTTTATAGATAACAGAGACTGCTGATCCAGGGAACATCCGATTGCGTCACAGAATCAGGAAGGAGTTTTTTCCCGTCGAAACAAATTGTACCAGGTGTTTTTTTTTGCCTTCCTCTAAATCAACTATGTCTATAGGGTTAAATTTGTGGGATATGTTTATTTCCTTTGTGGTTGAACTTTTTGGACTTTTTTCAACCTGACTTACTATGTAACTATAAACTGATTCATTACTATTGCGCAGATGATTCTGAATATTACATAACTGTTACACTAGTCGGAGACCTGCTGTACTTACTGTGCACGGTCACCATCGCTGTCAGATGACTCTTCTTTCTTTCTTTTCCTAAGATGTTTCTTCTTTCTCTTCTTATCTCTGCTCTCATCGTTTGCCTCTTCCTCATCGCTATCCTCCAGAAGAGCGTAGGATTTGTTTTTCTGTTGCATGGCCAGGGCTTCTCGTTCTGCGGCTCGAGCTGGGCGTTCAACTGCAGCTTTACGGGGTACCTGTGCAGTAGAGACAGTAAAAAAAGACATTAATTAGGAAGATGTAAAAAGGATTGCCTGTATGTGGATTCCAACACTGTGCAATCTAATTAGCATTTAAGTAATCAGCGTATTGAAAGGTAGCCCAGTTACATCAGTGAGACCAATAGACAACTTTGCTAGGAATGGGGTCATATAAGCAGTAAGAGTGTTGCTGTAGAAAATTCACAGCAGTCCATGTTTCATCAGTGCACTAAACTCCTACTAGATAGATAGAAGATACTAGATAGATAAAAGATATTAAAGTAATTTCCATTTATATATGCCACCATCTTGCCTATAAAAGATAAGGTGATATTTGTCTTTAGAAGAGGACACCATTCCCAACCCCATATATGCACTTTACCTGCTCTCAGTATGGAGGAGAATGTAATCTGGTCTCCTGTGACTGTGCCAAGTAACTGATCACTAGGCCTGAGCAATGTCACTTGTGTGGAAGCACAGAGAAGACGAGTATATAGAAGTCAGGGGGTGTTTTTTTTTTTTAAGTGCAACATGGGCAGCACCACCCATTAAGTCTTTATCGCCATGGCATTTAAGACTTAATGGGAGCGCAAAGCCTCCCGGGATACCTATCACGCATCCTGGGTGCTCCTTTTACGCATGCCATAATCTCAGAGCAGGCACAGAAGCAGCCCTTTCAACAATAGAAAAAAATTGCCTATATCAAGCATGCACAGTGAGATCGGCAATTCTTTCCCAATCTTTGTCACCTGATCTATGCGCGTGTGCGCACTGCGAGATCGGGTGATGCAGGGAGAAGAAGATGACGGCGCCAGATGCTCTCTGTGCGGCGGACCGAAGAAGCACACTGGGATGACGTGGGACCCAAACGAAGAAAACCTCCCAATAGATATACAGAATTAAAGGTGTGTTTTTTTTCTTTCTGGTTTAATACAGGAAGATGGGAGGGCACAGAATCGACTGGACTAGGATTGGAGAGATCAATTGCCTTCCAACAGTACAGGCAAGTGTCATTTTTTTTCCTAATTTCTGCTTCATACTCATGAACATGGGAATGTTTCAGTGAATGTCAAATTCACTGCTTTATAAATAGGCCCTATCAAATGCTGGATCGATCCTAATGGAAGAATGGATATTTGACTAAATTAGTTTTGTCATGTTTCGATTCCATTATAACCCAGTCTTTCTATAATCTATCATTTATTTCAGTGTCACAAGCAACTATATTCTGCTGGTCAATCAAACACGTGGATGGTAGATTGCTTCATTTCTGGACATTATTTGTGATCGCCAGTGGAGACCAATAAATCAAATTCTTGCTCCAATTTAGACGATGGTAAACTTTTTTCGATATCTGATGTGAGTCCCAGTGCCTGAAAAGTAGTTGCAAATGGCTGAATGTGGCCGTATTTAGCGTGAACCCTCATAGTGTGAAAGTGCAGGACCCCTTATCCAAAAAAATTTGTGTCAGAATAACAAAACTAGGGGCTGTGTTCTTGGTATAATTATTATTTCTGATTGTTTGTTCACTTCACAAAAACCACTGGCAGCTCTCACCTTTAACCAGAGATCCTCGGCAAAGCGGCGCACTTTATCTGTGACATCGATGGCTCCGGTTTCTGTCAGACGGCTGATAAAATCTACAGAGTTTGAACTCCGCCGAGCAGTGCCAACGAGGAACTGGGCCACATGGCGATCGCTCATACCTAGAACTTCATGGAGCTGATCTCTCACCCAGGACTCCAGGCCGTCCATATTTAGGTGCTCAGTTGATGACAGGTTGCAGGGAGTCGTGGAAGCCCAAGCAGAGGAGCTGAGCTATAGGAAGAGGAGATGGGTGGCTGTGAGGAAACAGAAAAGAAGAGTTGGATGCAAATCAAAAATATTTATCTTACCCCTATGCCTTCGTCATAACTAAAATGACCCAACTTTGCCCTGACAAATAACCTTGGATTATTTAATAATCATAAATATGGATTGAAAGTGTACCTAAACTCACAATTTTCACTTTAAAAAAAAAAAGGATAGACAACCCTTTTATGTTAAGTAAAAATTCTGTTTGTTTTTTTTTGTAAATGCAACACCCTGTATATAAAAAAAAAACAAAAAAAAAAAAACATGCACAGTGAAATCAGCAAAGTTTTTTTCCAAA
>NC_092871.1:12738777-12768963 GCF_032062135.1 Pyxicephalus adspersus
AACTTCTAATACTCACCATGTACAGGGCCACTTCAGCTCCTCTGCTCCCTCACACACAGCTACGCTGAGCGCTCGCCGGCACGTAATTATGACATCAGCGCGACTTCCTCTGCACTTCCGTGTTATGGAACGCACGATGCGCTTCAACAAGCAGGGAGATCACGTGGGACGAGCAGGACAAAACAGCCTAAAGGCAAAGAAAGCGAGTGTAGGCGTAGTATTAACGTAAGTGCCACGTACATTGCGTAGTAGTAGCGTAAGAATGGAGTAGTAATAGGGTAGAAATGTTGTAGGAGTGTCGTACGGTAGTAGTAGCGTAGGGACGTTGTAGTAGTGGCGTAGGATTGGCGTAAAGCTGCCGTAGTTCCAGATCACTTACCTCAGAGGTGCCTCTTTGTGTAAAACTGAACCTGACCTGGTCTTGAGACTCAATCACTGCATATGAAGTTACAGGCATGTACACATTTTGTTACAGACTTATACACAGTATTAAACTAATGCAGGGTATCATACTTACGTGCCTTCGAGAAAACGTAAGGCAAATGGAGTGCAATCAAAGGCAAAAAAAAGAAAAAACACCGTAGACTAGAAAATCACTATAGCTTTATTTGATTCCTTTTCCTGTATAATATAAGATTGCAATAAATAAATACCCGGGAAATGACGGGTAATCAGCTAGTATAATATAAATATTCAATTTATATTATTTTCATAATAATAATAATACTAAACTGTATTTATATAGCGCCAACATATTACGCAGTGATGTACATTAAACAGAGGTTGCAAAGGACAGATGAATACAGACAGTGATACAGAAGGAGGGGACCCTGTCCAGAAGAGCTTACAATCTGATTCCCTGTTTTATAAAAAGAGCCCTTGGTGTAGTTGCATTTATTGGGCACTCCAATGTGCCCCCTTCTCAATGCAACTCATCAGGGTTGTTCTGCACTTTGCAATGGACTGAAATCTGAAAATATCAAATTCTCCCTATACTTCATGGCAATTCTATTTATAAAACATGGAACCTGACTTTCCCTCAGATATTCAATCAATGAGCCTGATTTATAACTTCTCTCCAAGACTGTGGAGAATACACATTCATCAGTGAAGCTGGGTGATCCAGCAAACCTGGAATGGATCTGGTCCAGGATTCAAACATTTGCTAGGAAATAGCATATGACTTTGAAGAAATCCATTCCAGGTGTGCTGGATCCCCCAGCTTTACTGATAAAAGTACATCCTCTCCAGCCTTGGAGAGCTTTAATAAATCAGGCCCAATTACTGCAATTGAAACACAAGGACCTAGAAGATTCACACAAGAGAATGTCAGTTTCCCTGTTAAAAAAATGTTTGACTCAGCACAACATCCAGGGTCCAGTTTTTTGGGGGAATAAATGGAGGTTGCAGCACACATACGGTATCTATAGGGGGTCATCCTGTTGGCAAAGATTTTGAGAAAAGCCTTTGCGACACTGAGCAGGCTGCACAATAATGACCTTGGGGTCTACATCTAATGATTTCACCCAATATTCACCCAAATTTTACTGAAATTTCACACACATTGGGTATAATTAGAGAACTAACATTTTCCAAAAGAATTCAATGTGAAAAATTCTGGGAAAAAAGTTGCAACCCCAATGTGTGTTAGCTTAGGCAAATATAGCGTACATCAATGGCACACATAACAGAGTGACAACGGAAAGGCAGCATTGGTAAATAGGTGTCACCCCATAATATTCAGTGCCTGGACTAGGACCTTCATGGCAGGATCATCTGGTTTTATTGTACCCCAGGTAGCATATATCAGTGATTAAAACACTATTTTAGATGACATTGCCATGTGCAATGCTCATAGGAGATTTATGCGTACCACTCTGGTAGAAAAAGGAAGTTATGGATCAATAATGTACAGAGCTTTGCCCTTTTGTCTCTGGGCAGACCTCAGGATACTTGGCACAGGTTCTGTTCTGTTCTAAGAGAATCACCCAATGCGACAGATAATTCATCCTGATTTATTTTCCAGCGGAACCTCCCAGTCCAGTCCTTTTTTGGAAATTCTTGGAATAAAAAAAGGTGCATAGCTTGTATAGGTGTAGTTCAGGTTGGGTACATAATGGGGTGGAGTTTGCGCAAATTACCAGTTTGTTGGTGCCAAGATGATTGTTAAAGGACTGCTCTACCTAAATTATAGCAAACCATTCTAAAAGCCTGTACAATCACAGAAAAAACCTCTCCAACGTTGTGCCCACCTACCTCCATAGCACTGCCATGGCATTTCTCAACCTGTCCCATGTTCTTTAGTGCCCATTGTGCCTGAAAGCTGGCAGCTGTAATGACATATAAAGACATAATAACAGGCCCTTCCTTTCTTTGGTGACTAAGCTTACTATTCCTGATTTGGAGGACTGTCCCACTTCATCCCATCCAGCTGTCCCTGATTTGGAGGACTCTCCCTCGTCATACCTTTCACCTGTCAATGGTATGGAGAGTCTGTCCTTCTTCATACCACCCAGCTGTCCTTGATTTGGAAGGACTGTTCCTGTTCATACCACCTAACTATGCCTGATTTGGAGCAATTGTCTCTCTTTTTCTGATTTGGAGGGACAATTTCTCTTCATATCTCCCAACTGCCCCTGTTTTAAAGGGACTGTCCCTCTTCATAATTTCCACCTGTTAATGATTTAAAGGAACAGTCCCTCACCATATTGTTTGTTCCTCTTCATACCTCCCAACTGTCTCTGATTTGTCGATTGGAGATCCAAGTCCTTGTCCTGTCTCTTTTTCCTCCTCTGTTGTCCCTCTTGTTTGGGTGGATATTTACACCTCTTTAACGAAATGTATTACTTACTCGTAAAAACTGTTATTTAGGAGTAAACATTCATCCAGTCTCTAAATAATTCCATTTATTACCTTGTAACATGACTATAGAGGAAACATAGTTGAGAAGAACATCACTTGTCAGTTTGGCCAATTGTTTTAAGCATATTTATTTTATGTGTATGTTTTTAAAATATGGGCATGGCAGGTATGTGTCATGTCATACTAATAATCCCCAACTGGTGTAAAATCAGCTATGCCACATCCCTATAGCATAAATAGCAAATAAACCAAAACAGAAAACTGGAACTTTTGAGGTTTTAAAATCAATCTCAGCCTATTCAATTAAAAAATTGCTCCATATTATTATTTTATTAAACATTCTTAAAAATAAACCATCAAACTTATACTTAGAATTACAGTTCCAAGATTGGTCATAATAATGCTAAGCCTACGCGTTTTGCGGAATACATTCTGCTTCCTCAGGAATCAAAGAGACATAAACAACCCCTGAGAATTGCAAGCAAGTTGGGACTGTTCTCTCATTAAGCCTGATTTAATAAAGCTCTCCAAGGCTTGGGAGGATACACTTTTATCAGTGAAGCTGGGTGATCCAACAAACCTGGAATGGATCTGGTCCAGGATTGAAAACATTTTTTAGCAAATTGCAAATTACTTTTAAGGAACCCTTTATTGGTTTTCTGAATCACCCAGCTTCACTTTGGAAAGTGTATCCTCTCAAGAATGAGCCCTCTGGTTCCAAAAATTGGTAGAATACCCATGACTGGTGCCTGTACATGAGCGGTGCCATGTCCCACGTGACTTCGCTTGTTAAGACAAAGCCATGCTTTCATTGCTAGACTGCTTTGGAGACTAGTGAGCTGTAATTTAATATCACCCACAATTCTCCTCCCAAAAAGCATGTTTTGACATAATAAAGTGACACATCTGTCATTCACCCGCTCGGGGCACATTCAGCATACGTGAGTCACCCCTGTTAAATCTCTGTTTGCGGGTGGAGAGGAGAGAGAGGGTGAAAAGATCTGAGAACAGCTGGTTTCCTTGACATTTTCCAACACATGTCTTGTGTCATACAAAGGACAAAACTATTTATTAGTATGATTGTTACCCTTTATTTAGACAATCCAGTGCAAAAGGAGGAAATTTCAATATAAAACATTACTTTCTTTTCTTCCACCACATTTTGATCCCAGCCCATAAAAGTAAAAGGAATACACTGTTTCAGCTAGAAGTCACCAAAGTCAGAGCTTTTGCAGGGCTACGGACTTCTCTGTGATTGGCTTGGTGCTGTCACATGGGTGGGTCAGACTGGGGTACATACCCAGAAGTACCAGGTATCACCTTCGGATCCCAAAGATAAACAGAGCAGTAAAAGAGTGCAGAAAATAAAAGTATATTCAGCTAAAGTTGGAGGGTCAAAGGCTGTTCCTTTGCCTTGGAGAAGAAAAATGCACATTTCCTGTAAATCATCATATTGGGCAGCATGGTGGCTCAGTGGTTAGCACTCTGGCCTTTGCAATGCTGGGTCTCAGGTTTGAATCCCGGCCAGGACACTATCTGCATGGAGTTTGCAGGTTCTCCCTGTGTTTGCGTTGGTGTCCTCTGGATACTCTGGATTTCCCCCATAATCCAAAAACATGGTTAGGTTAATTGGCTTTTATTATTATTACACAGTATTTATATAGCACCATTATAATATGCAGCACTGTACAAAGTCCATAGTCATGTCACTAGCTGTCCCTCAAAGGAGCTCCTAATCTAATGTCCCTACCATAGTCATGTCTTTATATACAGTCAAAGGTCAATTTAGTGGGAAGCCAATTAACCTAACTGCATGTTTTATTTGGGAGAAAACGGGAGTACCCCGTGGAAACCCATGCAGACATGGGGAGAACCTGCAAACTCCATGCAGATCGTGTCCTGGCTGGGATTCAAACCTGGGACCTGGAACTGCAAGCTGCTGGAGTGCTAACCCCTAAGCCACCATGGCTTCACCCTAACATTAAACTTAGACTGTATTGAAGGCCTATGACTATGGTAGGGACGTTAAAAAGAACCCTCTTCCATCTTTACTGCCATGGTGGTAAAGACTAAATGGGAAACCCAGAGCCTGCTGGGATACATATATCACATGTGCCAAGAGGCTTTGGGCTGATCCTTCCGTGGATGCCTAATTTCAGGCATGTGCAGAAGTGGCTATCTTTGCAAAAACAATTGTCGATCTCAAACATGCGCAGTGAGATCAACACTTTTCAGGAGGAAACGGCACCCAGTCTTGCGCCTGCACAGTGGAAGATTGGGTGATGTGAGCAAAAGCCAGACGAAGGTGGATAAAAATGGCGGCACCCGCTGGTCCCCCCTCACCTAAGTAAAAAAAGAATCCCGGATGGTGCGGGACTGAATGAAGTCCAATTTTGAAGTTTTGCTTTATATAACAAGGACACTGATTTTCAGCAGGATCAACGTAATTGTATCAATTCTTTTATTGGTTGGAAAGGAGAATTTTTACAGTACCTTTAAATGTCATTGCCTTTCATGCAGAATATGAATGCCGTACTTGCATACATTATGGTCACACAAAGTCCAAAGCGTCTAAATACGCCAGTCATGTGACCTTGATTAATCTATGCAAACTCATCGAACAAAGCTCTGAAAATGTATCTTAATTGTTGGGTTTTATGTTTCCTGTGTTCCAGGGTTATAATGGCAGCAGCTGACTCTGTATGATCGGAGATATGAGTCGGGCAGAGCGGATGACTAGCCTGCCCTTGATGCAATCTGTATTGGATACACGCCCTTGTACCGATGAATATAATTATTCAGTCCAGGGGCCTGGGATCAAATTGCAGCATTAATACGCTTGATTGAGTTTGAAACTAGTTGTAGCAGGTTTGGTAAGTTGTTTCATCCAATTGCCTCCAAATTTTAACCCCAACGTGGCAAACTAAGAAAAAAAAATTGGTGTATTAGGTACAAATTTAAGATTGACAAAAGTAAAAAGGTAACAACAAAAAGATTTTTTGTTAGATACAAAGTACATGTTTCACATAAATATTTTTATATTATCAGTTTTAACCATCAGAACCCTCCCTTTAATATTTGCTCCCGGCTAGTTTGTCAGCTTTTCTGGATCCGCTTGTTGAGTTGAATAGCTTAAGCTCCTATAATATACTTTTAGCTTGCTGAATGTGGTGAAGGCTCACTTTGCAAAGAATATCAAATCCTGTCCAAGGAAAGCTGAGGACTTTTCCTTGCACGTGATTGGACGGTTTAAGTCAGCAAAGTGTCATCCCTTTTACTAAGCTTAGTGAAATATTGCATGCTGGGAAATATTTCAATTTGCTATGTGCACAGTCTAAATGAACCCCCTTGACTCATTCTAAACCCTGTACATACCTCTGAGCCTTGGATGTGGCATGTGTTAAAACAGCAGTTGCCAACCAGTGGTCCGCGGGACAATTTTGGTGGTCCACAGAAAAATTTGGACACTGTGGGAAAAGACATTTTCATCTGCCATGGCAAATAAAATTTGGTACCAGTCACGGCTTGAAATAAAAACGGCTCCCTGTCTTGTAGTAACATCATTGGAGCCAAAAATCCATAAACTTTTTGAAACAAGCAGAAACAAATATCGCACAAAAAATGTGTACAGTAATACATTAATAGGCTTCAATTATTTTGTAATAATAAAACTAAGTTTAATAATTTTGTTAGAATTAAACAAGCTTTAAAGATTTTGTTATGATTGCATAAGGATTTATAATTTTGTTATATTAAATAGGTGCATTTCATATTAATAAAATAGAAGTTCTCTGATCATTATTTTACAAATGTATTTTTCTTTTTAAAAAAATCATACTCATACAAATTCCATGGTCCACAGGATTTCAAATGATGAATTTAGTGGTCTGTGAGGTCCGAAAGGTTGGCGACTGCTGTGTTAAAAGAAGTCCAAAAAAACCCTTGTAACCTATTGCCATCCAATGCCTTGCAGGGTGCTTTAAAATGCAGAAAAATATGTGTGCCAAATGAATGTGCTGCAAAACACAGTGCATTGCAATGCAAATAGCAATGCATGTGTGTTTAGTAAAATGCAATCAGCCACAGTTTAAAGCGTACCTAAACTCAGAAATTTCCCTTTACATAAAAGGGTAGACAACCCGTACAAATTCTGTTTGTTTTTTTTTTTTTAGGTGCGCAAAAAGGGTGCAGCACCACCCCCAAATTCTCAATCGCCTAGGCAGTCAAGAATGAATGGGAGTGCAAAGCCTCCCGGGATACCTACGTCATGCATCCCAGGAGGGTCTTGGGAGCTTTTTTGTGCAAAGAGAAAACATTTTTTAGTGCTACACGATCTCACGCATGTGTAGCAGTAAAAAAATAAGTGTTAAAAAGTTAGCAGAGTACAAGATTTAAAGTGAAACTAAAGTGGCATCAGGCAAGGCTTTATTGCACAAAGGGGCAGGCAAGGAAAAAGATGGCGGTGATAGAATAGGGACAGGTGAGTATACAATGGGTTTAGTTCTACTTTAAAGGCGGATTGGGGAGAACTCCTCTGTATCCTGATGCATAATGATGAGGGTGCTGCTCTCTGTAACCTTCTCTGAAGCTCCTTTGTATAACCATTGAACAAAGGTTGGCCTAATGATGCTCCCTCATGCAGCAGGTCCTTGATACCTTGGGCTTATAGGAAGTGGAATGAATGAGCTGGGATCAGAGAAGTAGTGCAGCACTGGACATTGTGAATATTTGTGGGACATTTCTTTTTAACCAAGAAAAAATAATAGAGCTGGGCTTTAAACTGCTTTGCAGTTCACGTTTCATGAGCACATAAAAGCAATGCTGAACCTGCTAAGAGATACAGCCAGCAATTCATTATTCTCCCAGCTGACACTGAAGGATGTTTTTAGATGGATGCACCAGAAAGTGTTGATGCCATATAAATCATCATCAAGAATATCTGCATGCAAGCAAGTGGCCTCTCAGTTTTTACCCTTCCACAATAATTTAGGTATGCTTCCGTTTTATTCTTTCCAACAAACAACACAAATTCTTTGAATACTGCTTTATTAACAATACAAAAATCAAGTGGCAGCTGCTATTGGCATCTGAGTGAAAACATCCTTTTCTATCCTACTATCAATTATCCAAAGGACCCTTGTGGAGATTGTGCTGCAAGAGCAATTTAGCAGCAGATGCCTCCATAACAGCAGAAGACATTCTGACAATTTAATGGTAATAGGCAGTAAATATATGCAGGAGCATGAACAATATCCATTTACTAGGAACTGGTGGCACCACTGGCCCTGGGAATGCTTGCTACCAGAGGGCATTTCTACATTCTGTGTCACCCCAAGGTCACAAACTCTGCCCCTCCTGGTAGCCCTTCAAGACCTTTTGTGTTTGCTGACATGGATAGTTTGAAATGGTAGAGGGATTCCTGCTGAGGATCAGGGGCCTGATTAGACCATCGAGGTTGGAGTGCATCTGATGCCTTCCACTTCCATTACAGGTCACAGGAAACCACGGCAGACTCATAATCAGCATACAAGTATATGGATGTGAATGACCCGCAAAATACATGAGCATAATGTTCTGTGCAGAAGCCTGCAAACACAATCATTCTGCCAGAAGATATTAAGGACTAAACTACACAGACCATTAACTAACCTTTTTTTTAGCAAACACTTCATAAGCAACAACTCAGTGAACATTTTTAAATCTCTGCTGGCCTGAAAATGAATACACATTCAGAAATAAAATATGTTTTCAGCCTTCAGGATTTTATAAATAATTATTTCATTGCTGGTTATAATAATCAGTGATTTGCAGTGTGGGTGTATCCAAAACATTTTTATTTTAAAAAATCTTGCTTAAATTGAAATTGAATTGGAAAAAGGCCAAACTACATCTGTGTCCCATTGGGAAGAGTAGCCTTTATGTTTTGTCCCTGAGATAGGATAGAAAGGGTCAAAGATGGAAGGAATTCCCCTCTATTGGTCCCATTTCCAATTTTAATGACATTTCAAAGGCAACATACCTTCATTGAAGTGCACAGTTGTTATCAAAGGAAGAGATCCCCTTACTTCTTAATCTGTAGCAACTGTACTGAGAGAGTAGATCTCCCCAGAAGTGTCACAGACAACAAAATTAAAACTTAAAAGGAATTCTAACCATTAAGTGAGTTGCATCATTTGGCAGAGAAACATTTAGACCCGTAGACCTTCATGTCACTGCTTGCTATGTAAATGAAAAGGTCAGCCGGGAGAACCACCTACAGGAGATCCATATTCATAGAAGTGCTGGTTTCTTCCATAAGGGGATGGGTTCTGGTTTTGGTAATGTAGGCAGTAGAAGAGGTGAGTAGTTACCTGCTTATTCACAGATATGCATGTATTGTTGGGTAAATCCCCTGACCCTCAGCTATGGCAGTAATAACAATCTATCCATTCATAATCCTTCGTTCTTTTCATTAAACTCAGATGCCATTGCTGATTCTGGCATGCCACATAAGAACAAACAAAACTCTTCATCTCAATCATGTAACATGCTGTAAAATGAAGGATAGGAGGACTTGATAATCTTTAATCTTCCCACGTCTACACCATGGGCCTTTGTAGAGAGATCACTGCCCACACGTGCAGCTTGTTGGCTGGGGATGGGTTTTTTAACTCCAAAGAAAACGAACAGTAATACCACAGTTTGAAGACTTCTTGATTTGATGCATTTGGACAGAAATGTGCAATTTCAACTGAAGGTTCATTCGGGTTTTAAAAAGGTTTGTTATTCGTATAAGGCTTATGTAAACCTGTTTTCTGCCCCAAAAACCCCAACCAGGCGCTGGCACCAAAAAGTCAATTTCATGTCCACTTTTACAGCATCTACATACAAGAGATATTGATTACTAATTCTCATGCCTTCAAGAAATACAGATAACAGAACATATACCAACACATATATTAAAAACATTACAAATTAAGTGCAAAACACAGTGCATTACTGAAGCAGAGGTAACTCTGCCGGAGTATTATCATGTCAGGTGTCCCCAAAGAAAAGCACCACTCTCTGTTCCGAGGTGCAAAGTGGACCTGCCATGGACACACACTGGAGGCAGTCATTTTTTCATGGAGACCTATTCTGCTTCAATGCTTGGACATTGGTCTACCAAACACTAAAAACAAAGAGAGTGTCCCTTGGTGTCTGTTGGCTCTGGCCATTACATGTTTACCAGAGTCGACAAACTTTAAATACCCATTGGGTCCATACAGCTTTCTAAAACCCAAAAGTGAGATCAACTCATGTCTGTGAAAGGATAAGTTTAGATTTTCAGAATTGTTTCAAGTGCTACCAGCTTGTGTGAACCATTCATACATCTGCATTGAGGGTAATGTGACCTGCACTTCCCAGCGAAACCTCTACTGGAACATATGAAGAATTCACAGGTTGGTAGAACCAGAAGCTTGGCTGAAAAACTGTGGAATGGATTGGATTTGTGTTAGCAAATATCATTGAATTGCTCCTCCTAAATAAAAGATCAGGTAAAAGTGTCTGATCTAAATATTCATGTATGTGACCCCAAGAAACTGTAATAGTAATGAGAGTAGTCTACCTATGCTAGCAATTAATATACAGCAGGACAAGCTGTAGGGCAGAGGAAGGTGCAGAAGCTGAAAGCTGGAAGCATAAAGCCAATACAGTGAGGTTTTATGGACTGATACGCTGCTATAAGTAAGAATAAGGACTTGGGAGTAATTAATAATCTGAGTTTGTAAATACTAATATGGAGAGCATTCCATTGAGTAGGTATTATAGCAAGCTTAAGAAGCCCTCAAATACCTTCTGAAGAATGTGTTGTATGACTTCCTATTCCTGTAGGAAGCACTGATTCCCAACTTCTGAATCTGAACTTTTTCATACTCTTTATTAAACAAGTTTTTCAGATGCTCCAACAGAAACCAAAAGGGTGAATTTAGGAATTCCTCTCCCAGATCACACACAAGTGTTCACCAAACTACTGGAAGAAAGGACTAAGAAGTAGGTGCACTACAAGGAACACTACAAAAAGAATGAAATCAGGTAGGCTTCAATCTATGTATTCGTCTCCAGGTGAAGAGTCCATCTTTAAAACCTTTCCAGTGTTCTCTACATTCAACACCTTCAGATAGGACATATAGAATCTGTAAGGGCTGCAAGAAATTTTTCAAGGACTGCAAGGACTCTTTTGCCAACTCATGGAAAAGTGATAGCACCTCTTGATAGTCTACCCAGAAAGGTAAACTCCTCCTTGCATCTGCCTGCTGCAGGAGTCCAATTTGGGTAAGCTCTGGTGTAAGTTTACCAGATAAATGAAATTCCATCCTAAACCCCACCAGCTCCATGTGACAGGGTTCAGGTCTGGCAATTAGGTGCACATGGGGAATGTCTTGCCCCCCCCCCCCCCCCCATACCTGGAGACATTAAAGCAACAGAGCCAAAGCTCCATGTAGCAGGTAGGTAGTGAATTGTTGTGATTCACTGAGGATACCTTGCTGAATAGCCAAAGTACAGTATTACTTTAAAACATTTTGCATGTCCCTAAAGAACAGTATACCCCTCAGGCTAGCATTTACAAGCACAGACATTTAAAAATTGTTGCTGTTTGCATTTAGAAGCTAAGTGTACCATTCTGTGTACAATTTTTGACCCCTTGGTGTTTTCTATATAGTAAAGCTAAAAAAATTGCAAGTGTGTACGCAGCTTTAGCCTACAGGCTACAATGATTAACTTTCTCATGGCTGACTCCACAATGGCTGCCACCAGTGTACAAGCAACTCCTCCACTTTAAATAATTTTCCATTGCAAAGAATGTAACAAGAACCAAACAAAACAAAACAAAACATAGTGACATTCAATACAGCAGGAGGTAAACGGGTCATTTTAGTTTGACTCGCTCTCCCCCCAACCAATCAAAACAGGAATTGGCACTCAAGTGTATACTGGATTTTAAAGCCTGGGTAACAAATGCTTCTTTTCTTATCAGCATCTTTAGAAAAATACAAAAATATTAAAAAATATGTATAAAAAAGGGAAAAATCAAATGCAGTTGAAAAAAAAATACTCGCCGGTAACACTAACTAGTAACGTAAACTAGCTTGAACCAGTGTGTCCTCACTAATAAATGTAACAAACCTGAGCCAATATTTGCCCTTTGTTCAATGGCTATAAGAGGTAATCCTCAGCCAAAGATGTAATACCAGTGGTATTTACTATTCTTACTATTTACCAGTACCTTTGACTAGTTTAACCAGCATTTTTCCTGGCTTACTAGTAAAGTTAAAACGGTCTGCTGTTTCAAAGTAAGAAGCTTGCTTCAACTAACTGGCTAACTAAATACAAATGTTCAATTTTTTACTATTGCTAACCATAGCTAACATGCAAAAAGATATGTAAAAGCAAGCAGCTACTAGGTCTACTTTCAGTGGTTGGTAACGATAACTAGTTCAGTTATAACTAATCTCTGGCATGCTAATAACTGGACAGATTGGGTTAGTTAGAGGGGTATTAAAACGCCTAGCTAGGAGAAAAGTTTAACTGAACTTTGAGATGGTCAGTAGAACTAGGGTATATCGTGTGCTTAGTTTAGCTAGACGTAATCTCATCTGGGAAGCCTGTCAAAGAACAAGTCATTGTTACCGGTTCCGCTTAAAAATAAGTAGAAAGTAGCTAGGTCCATAAACAGGTATTGGGCCGCAAAGTTGCAGGGGTAAAAAATAAACGGATCCAGTTCTTGGCAAAAAGTCTTAATGTAACTTAAAAGTACGTATAAAAGCTGAACGATAACCAGATCATCACTGGTAGCCAGGTGGTCAAGCCTCCATTCAATGGTAGACGGGTGCCACTTCTTGGCTTTGGAAGTAACAGAGATCCACTGGTAAGCTAGCAGATGTGTTTGATCGGTAAACATGGAGGTTTTCTATGGGTAACATAACCCAGATCCACAGGTCCTTTCTGCTTTGAACCCAAAATGCATTTTGTGTGGTCTTCAACGCTTGCAAGACTCATCTGCAACAAAAAGAACAGAGAGGTGGTCAGGACAAAGAGGTCTACAGAGGAAGAGACAATCTTTACAAATAAATCAGCAATTTTGTTTAATACAGTTGGGAATGGTTAAATCTGCTCAGTATTTTTTCTTGCTGTCTGTGTCTTGTTGGGAACAATTTCTCCGCTTATTGTCCATGAGGCACAACAAAAAGTGAGAGGAAGCCTTTGTAGAGTTTGGGAAGTTGTCCTACTCTGGGCGCATATGGTGACTATTAACATAGTAATTATTGCCCACAATTACCCTACAACTGATTCCTAGTGTTTGCTACACAATAGAGCAGCCCTTCTTGATCTTTTTAAAAACATGGTGAAATAATGTTCAGGTCCTAGGCTAGGTACACACTTGCAATAATTGTCATTAGAAAACAAACAGTTAATGACCAATCAATGATTATGCATGATTATTTTGAACGATCGTATTGTGCACAATTCTGTACATGCTAGAACGATACGATCGTTCAAAAATAATCCACCAATAATGTACACACTAGATACGATCACTTGAACGATGCAGGGGGTGACATGTAAAGGAGATCACAGCACAATCCAAGATCACTGAACGACCGTACACACAATAGATAGTGAATGATCATCGCCCAATCAAATTCGTCAGGACAGCCGTTCGTTTCCAGCGATGTTCCTCATTCATCGTTGGCCAGTCGTGCCCTTTTTTTGTTAACGATTATTGGTCTGATTGGTCGTTAATCGTTCGTTTCCAACGATATTTATTGCACGTGTGTACGTAGCCTTGGGTAACCCCCGCTATATTCACTATACCCACAGCACAATAGAATGGTGGTCATTGGGAAGAATGCCTCTATATAGTAATATACATATAGGAAATAGTAATATAGAAGGGGTACCTCGGAGATCTGAAAGTTATTTCAAGGGTTCCCCTAAGGTAAAAACTGAGAAAAAATTGAGAAAGCCTGCAATAGACAATACTTGTGACTTCTTGTGAATATAGCTGGTATCACAAGGTGTGACAGCTTTGCTTGATAGACCTTATCACAGAAAACATGAAATGATAGAATAAGCACAATTACCGTAAATCTACACATATATCACTTTATAGGGGTGGACTGGGCATATGGTATACAAATAAAAAATAATGTCAGACATATACAAATAAATCTGCCATGTGTATTGTATTTAGCAGTGTCCTGTATTTAAATGTTTCTACATAAAAGCAGCAATTGTCATCAATGTACCTTAAAAAGCTCTTGAGTTGATCATGGGATTAGAGGGGAGAGATAAATATAGGGCGAGGTGGTAAAGATGCTTAGATAGAAGTTAGAAAATCAGACCGGTGAATGTTTGAAAAATACTAAATGACTGGAAAGCTCCATTAGCAAATTCTTCCTACAAATTGACACCCGGAATATTCCATTCATGTAAAAACAATCTCTAGTTTCCTTGTCTGAATTTTTTTACAACTCTTACTTCCCCATAGTAGTGAAATAAATACAAAAGGTTTAATTAATGGGAGGTCTTGGGTTTTCTCTGGCTTCACTGCTTTCTGAGCCACTGACCTCCTGACAGAACTTCTGATCTACATCCTTGTTCTAGGTTGGTGCCTCAGAAAGTAAATTAGGTATTTGGAAAATATTGATAGACAGGCAACTTTTATTTTTAACAACAGAGGTCATCCAAGATGGTGACTCCTACCTAAAATGGAATCTTTCTCTCTTTGGTTTACATTCTAAATGGAAAAAGGCAAAGGACAAAAAAGAGAAAGTCCTCCTCTCTTCTAGGGCTGTAAAACTTTTTTCTCTTACTAGTAATTTATTGGCTTATATTCCAGTGGCCAAGCCAGGGTAAAAAAGTGTAAAAAAATGATAGGTTGGTGGGAATCCAAGGCAGCTCTTCAGTCCTGAAACCTTAGAAGATGGAACAACAGAGGACATGGCTTGATTAAAGGGAGGTTGGGAGTGTGACTATTCAGGTATCTCCATTATCCATTAGATGATTTGAAGTTCTCAGACAATAGACCTTCTCTGCTTAGTGCAGAAGCAACCAATGGATTGCAACTATGGCATCCAAAGATGGCCTACCTATGGCACCACCTAACGTCTAGAATACCAGATAGTCTGTAGTTAGATGAATAGTAAACATCTGGTCAAAAGAGGTTTCACTCACCCACTATAAGGGCTTTCCTTCTTAAGATGCCACCCAGCAGGACACTTTCCTCCTCTTCATCTTCTTCTTGCTGAGCAAGTGGCGGGACAGGGACTTCAGGTTCATCACAGGGTCCATACTCTGCCAGCAGAGAGCTCTCAGATGGATATTCAAAGGTGCGCTCAAGCTCTGCCTCAGGAAAAGAGATGTTCATCTAGAGAAGAACAATACAAAGAGGAAATTTTTTTGGTTTAGGATATCAAATAATAACTACATTTGCTCTCACAACAGCTTTAAAAAAAAGTTGTCAATTGGTACTATTAAGATAATTATAGTTCTGGGTCCTTGGTGCCCAACTGTGATTGTGGAACATCAAGAACCCAGGCCCACAAGAGCTGTGTCATCATGGTGGTGGCCTGTATTTGCAACAAAATCTCCCTTAAAGCCTACATCTAGTCTTTACTACACCACTCAATATGTTTTATATGATTTTTTTTTATCATACTTACCTTTTTTCAGGTGTCTTGTGGCCAGTTACAGGATCTTCAATGGGCAAGTTTTCAATATTTTTAATTCCTAAGCTAATTCATATCTTCATATCTTTTGAATCAAATAGGATAAAATTGCCCCCAAACCATTATAGATTCCTTTGAAGTTCTGAATAATAGGACTTTGTGTGTCCAGTTGCAGCAAGCCACTTCTATCAAAGTTCTCCAATGAAGTGCCTGATAACAAGGAACAAAAGCTGACACAAGTCAGCCACCCATTTACAAACAAGACTAATATCTCAGAGGCACGCTAACCCCTTACTCGGTTTTCTTTTATATTTTCCTTTTAGTGTTTGTACAGTGTAAATACAAGAATATCCTAAATCTTTGCTTGTAGGAGGTATTATACTAGTAATATATACTAGCCATTTCTGTGCTGTTAGATTTTTGTCACTTGAGATGAACATTTATGATTGTCTTGGTGTCTACAACGTCTTGCAACATTATCAATTTATTGATCAGTTATAGCAGACTTTCACAACTTTTTTACCCCCAAGGAAACCCTAAAATTTTTTGGGTATTGAGGAACCCCTGCTGTGGTCAATCAATGGGATAAATGCTATTTGCATTGGTTGCCAGTGGAAAGACTGCCACTATTTATTAGTCGTCAAAATGCCACCCCTACAGACAGCTTTATAGGTCAATGGTTTCATGCAACTAGCTTTGCCAAATAATGGTGGCCCCAGATACAGGCACCATCTTATGGGAGGGTCAATCAGCCACAGTTCAAGGAATCCCCAGCAACTTCTGGATGAACCCTAAGGTTCCATGAAACCCTCGGATGGGAGTTATAGGTTATATTTCTTCATAAACTAGACTAATTTCATTTTCAGAGCTCAATATTATATTCAAGTCTTTCTGATAACTATATGACCGTATATTCCACAAAGGCTGTGGGTACTAACCCCAAAAGGAAGGCATGAACTTTCAATCTACTCTACATTATAGTATCAGTTGTTGCCCTTTCATATTCCACTACAAATTTTTAAGATATATATATATGTGTGTGAATTATATCAACCATTTTCCAAGTCAGGTTCTTACTTATGTCTGGGACCCCATTGGAGAAGTTCCTCCTCATTTCCTATTGGGACAGGAGGAGATGGGAAATGTCTCCAGTGGGGACACAGTCTGCAATAAAACAACTATTCTTTCAATTGAATGGAAATGGAGCAGAGCCTCTGTTGGGTTATTATTCTGCCTTAGTGTTCCTGCCTAAGTGAAAACCCTTTTTTCCTGCCATCACAGGGACAGAAAGCAAACTAAAATATTTCTAGTAGGGTAAGAACAGGAACACAAAAAAAATAATAAATGTTTTTATAATTACACTCTTACTACAGGCACACAACAGGTGTAAATGTAGAGGCTCCAAACTTCTGGTGGCCCATGTGTTGAATTGCTGCTACAAAATGCAGGTCAAAACAACCTCTACACTGCCAATTTGTATCTGCTCAATAAAAATCAGTAGGATTTTGCTGATCTACATAAGACAGGCATTCCAAATGAATGCCAAACTTTCACCAACATGAGCCCTAAGTCCATCCTAAACTAGAGTTGGGTTTGAGTAGATTTTTTAGGATACGTACATGATTCTCATCCGATTATTGTTTCAGGGATTCATGAGAATTTGACGTGTGTACAGCGGCCGTCTGATGTTGTTCATGAATGCAAGTGAAGGGGAGAGTATGCTGTAGGTACAGAGCTTGTTCTTTTGTCGTAAAAGATTCTTTCTAACAACAAAAATCTAACATGTATGTAGTCTTACAGTGGGCCTGCATCCTGCTATAAAGAGTTTGTAATGTGCAACCTCCCTCTCCAAACTTGCAGGCAATCTCCCCAGATTGAATACGCAATGTGCATTGGTGGAGGGCTTGGACTTTGCATTTCTGCAACTGGAAACCATCAAATTCAGCTATGGTGATGTTAGAAGTAGGGGGTGAATAAGAGTGGAAGGTGCAGGTGGGACAGTATTGTTCAGTGAAGGCTACAAAAAATGCTGCACCATCTGCATTGATGCCTGGGAAAGATTGCACAGTGTATATCGCACA
Organism: Pyxicephalus adspersus; assembly: GCF_032062135.1. Taxonomy (NCBI): domain Eukaryota; kingdom Metazoa; phylum Chordata; class Amphibia; order Anura; family Pyxicephalidae; genus Pyxicephalus; species Pyxicephalus adspersus. The sequence continues at coordinate 12,756,413 of NC_092871.1, forward strand.
CTCAAAATCTGCATTTTGTATTGAATGCTCAAGGTGCCTGTACGTCTGCGAAAGGGTTAAGCATGGTAATGAGGGCTAATCTAAATTGGATGTGTTCATAACCAGATTATGTCATTAGGGGTCATTCAGGAGAGACAGGCAGGGGGGATCAGGTGATCTCTGTCCAGGAAAGAAGCAAAGGGAGGGCGAGGTGTGCAGGGAGGAGGTAATAGTAAAGGAACTGTACAGGGAGGATTTTATTCTATAACTTAGCTATGTGCTTCCTCTTAACAAAGCCATTACAGCAGCATTTTCATATCCTCTAGGAAAGTGGGTAATAAAAGAGTTTATTATCTTGTCTCCAGCCTGCAGTTCCCTTTCATTCCCTTTATCCATTGTTCATCAATAATCTCCAGCTTGCTCGCTCCCCAGGGGATTTCTAGAACTCTTTGTCACCCCCTTATATTCTCACTCAGCTGTCTCTCCTCCTCCCTGACCCCAGATGTCATCAGCCATCTACTCTATAAAACCACAGTCACTGCTCCACCTATTTATTAACCATTTCCTAAACTCCTTACTGAATTGGAGATCCCCTTCTGAATAAATATAATGGGACCTTATGGCAGTTTGCACGTATGCTGATGTGCTACCCCCTGCACTTTTTTGTTACATAGATCAATACATGCAATAGAGGGCTGCTTTACTCACACCCATGGCTACATTCTTTTGATATTCTGGAATGTTATCTCACTACAGGGCTGCAATTAAAGAAGATGAAAAAGATTATCCTTGAATCCCAACCTGATAGCAAATCTCTGTGCAAGCTTCTGCTGATGAAAAAAGACAAGCATGCTTTGCATTAGGCTACGTACACACTTGCAATAATTATCCTTGGAAACAAATGACTAACCACCAAATGTGAGATAATCGTTAACAAAACAAAAGTGCACAACGACTGGCCGACAATGAACAAGGAATTTCGAAACGAACTACCGTCCCGGCTGGTCTGATTGGGCGACGATTGTTCGCTATCTATTCTTTGTACGGTCCTCAGTGATGGTGGATGGTTCTGTGATACACTTTCTCTGGTACACGTCACTTCCTGGACCATTCAAACAATCGTATCTAGTGTGTGTACATTATTAGTGGATTATATTTTAACAATAGTATCGTTTCAACATGTACAGAATTGTGCACAATACAATCGTTTAATATAATTGTGCATAATCGTTGATCGGTCAATAATTGTTTTCTATGGATAATTATTACACGTGTGTACGTAGCCTTAGCCTCATCGGTCATTGGTGCAAAGTATGCCCATTTACAGCTACCCTCAGATCTACCTCTTAAATATATGTAGATAACAATGCATATTCTTTTAAATGTATATATGTTTTTTTTTTTTTTTAATCATATACAATACCATTTCCTGCAAAAAGCAAACCTGTGCTGAGCAAAGTAACATTAATGCTTTAATACCCCATTACCAGCAGCCTCTAATCACCCAACTTTAACCCCCGCCCCACTGTTTGGGATTTTAGAAAATACCTGATATCTCCAAGTAAGGGAGCAGCTTGTGATTAACTCCATGTGATAGTGCTGGGTAATTAGTCACAGGGGAGTCCCTAGGCAATTGTAAGCTACAACTGGTGAATGAGTTAAGTACAGAATTGCCTTAGGGGCAGATTCATACTGTTGTGTTTAGGTAATATGCTGGTTAGTGGGATACATGACAATTCACGCACCGCTTGCTTGAATCTAACCAGCACCCCAATGCACCTTCCCAACACACCTGCACTGCAGTCCATGGCAACTCCCTTTAATGCGTTACGATGCCTTGCATTGCCAAGAACAGTGAATTTACTTTTTGTGTGCATTTTAAAGCAATCAATTTAAACCATTTGGCAGATTCAATGCCAGACATAGCAAGAATTAATGAGCTGCAGAAATGTAGACGGATTCTAGTCTTTCTCCAGTATATGTGCCCAACATACTTTATTTTGACCTTTTCTTTACTCCTCCCTGTCCCCTTCCAAGTCTGCTCTCACATTCTCCAGACTGTCAGCTGTTTCTTCCTTCCCTTCCTGTACACCAGGGAAAAAGTTACCAAGTAACAAAATGTTACAAACAAAAATATACAAAAGAGTATTAAATAAACACTGAGATTGTTGCAGAAGAGTTCAGATGTCATTTGTAGTTGGGGAAATTGGAATGCCACTTCTTCAATTTGACCCCCATCCCCTATTGAAACATTCTGTGAGAGGAATGCAGATGAATATATTTTAAAGCTCTGCTCAAGCCATGAGGGATGGGTGGGGATTGTTTTTTGCCTGGAAATTAGTTTTTTTGAATGTCTGTCACTATATATCACTATATCAATGTCTAATATCTACATGCAATGCAGCCAAATTGAAATGATATACAGATAGTTCCAAGGTTACATATGAGATAGGGGACTGTAGGTTTGTTCTTAAGTTGAATTTGTCTATAATTCAGAACAGGTACAATATTTTAATAAATGCAATTAGGTCAGATGTTTGTCTCAACATATGTCAGATGTTTGTCTCAACAAAATGGTGTCAGTTACTGTATAAAATCTTCACTGTGAAATCACTGGATCACAAACAAAGAAAAAAAAAAACTTTATGGAGCCTAGACATTCATTAACTTCTGTAGCAAGCTGTGCTATGATATGCAAAAAGATACAACTACAGTTTGTCTTGGTCATTAAAGACATAAAAGATGTTGCTCAGCTTTGCTTAGCAATAGATTTCTTCTGCAAGTCATGCAAACCGTCCCCCTCAAGCCTCCATCCTGCACACGAGCAAGCAGGGAAGTCCTGTTCTATCTAGGAGTCGTCCGTATTTCAGATGTCCTTAAATGGGGGACTACCTGTAGCAGTGTAAGGACTGAAGCTTTAAGCCCGTTGCGTCATTATCATCTTTCGTGACCATTTCCAGTGACAGATGAATGATCAATCACTGTACACACAGCGTCGTTCTGTCCTATGGAAAGGGGAGCATGGAGGAGGAGCAGGTGCCTGCTATGCTCTCCTAAATAATAAAAGGATAGCAGTTGTTCCCCATCAGTCGTTCATCAATCCGCCAGGGTTGAGACTAGCACAGCCATTTGTCTCATGTGACAAATAACTAACTTGTATATGTAGCTTAACTCAAGCCCAATTTTGTAAAATGTATAATTTTCTACCATGATTTTATTTCTCCAATGGGGAGACTTGGCCTTACTTCTGGTCCAAGCGATGTCCATACCAAGTAAAGGAAAGAGTAGCTGTCATCAGGACAGTAAGGCACAGTTGACAAATAAAACACTGTCACTATTCTAACCCTTCCCCATCCTACTAGAGGTGAGTAGAAATCTTGCTAATGGGTACATAAATGGTAATAATACCCCAGTGTTTAACCCAGACTCTGTATTGTGACCCAAATCTTCCCCAACCACCTGGCTGTTTTTGGGTGGTGCGCCCAGCAAAAAGGGGCTGGGGGGATCACTGCTTTCCTGCTTTCCATCCCTTGTCCACATCATAGATTTGACTATAGTTGGGCATTAGTGTGCAAGATGTAACTAGAGCTTGGTTGTTGGAGAATAGCTTCTTCCTAAGACAGCACATCTCTGATTACCTGTATGCAGGCAGTCACTTGATTTAATTCTTTCTCATAGATTTGGCACCAGGAACAACCTGGCAGAGGTGAGAACCAAGTACTCCCTTTTTAGCTCTCTTGTTTACAAGTTTAAATCTTGAGAATTACATTCACACGACTGAACACAAAAACAGGTGTTGTGCAACTGCCTTACACACAGAACACTCAATGAAAGACAGCTATTAATACTCAATACTTCAAAAGATCCCTGAAAACACAGCTTTTCAGGGAAGTATATCATATTTCCTAACCATTTGTTACAGCAATTACCTAGCTATTTGTGCATTCAGTTCTTAACATACATGCATACCTTTCCATTTACACCACTCCAGCAGAGACCATCCATATTCTAGCACTGCTGCAAGACCTTTCCTTTCAGCAAACATGTTTCCATAAGATTATATGTTCATCTAATGCAAAATCCTCCCATGTGTAGACATCCAAAAGCTCTGAGATTGCTAATGGGTGCCACCATAGGTGCGATGTCAGCTGCCCCACTTGGAGATTTCACTCAATTTTGACTATATAGCAGTCTAGGGTAGTCAAGGGTTCCTCGATCTATTTTACCCCAGAGGAACCCTTGATTAAAATCTCAGAGAACCCCTGCTAATGCTATTCATTGGTGTTGGAAGGAAAAATGCCTCTTACAATTGTAGTCAGAATGTCACCTTTAGAGACAGCAGAAACATTTTTTGGTATCATGGGCAGCACACTGGATTAGAGGCTAGCACTTTTGCTTTTGCAGCGCTAGGTCCCATTTTTGGATCCCGGTGAGGGCGCTATCCTCATGGTTTGCAGGTTCTCCCCGTGTTTGTGCGGGTTTCCTCCCACATTCAAAAACATGCAGTACGGTTATTTGGCTTCCTCCCAAAACTGAACTTAGACTGTATTAATGACATATGACTATAGTAGGGACTGTGAACCCCTTTGAGGGACAGTTAGTGACATGACTATGGACTTTGTAAAGCGCTGCATAATATGTTAGTACTATATAAATACTGTGTAATAATAATAATCATGCAAGTGGCTCTGGGTTTGGGAAACTAATAAAGACCAATCTGCCACCGCACAAGGAACTAGCAACCTCTGGTTAAAAATTGCTGCTCCACAACATTTTCCATATTTCCCCACACCTAATGCTGGTACAACAAGTGAGTGATGTGTACACTACGTACACACGTTCAAAAATTCAAAAATAGTTAAAAAAAAAAAAAGACTTAACGATGAATGAACAGCACCATTTTGCTCTATGGAGAGAGGGGGGAGAACGACGGAGCGGCACCGTGATGCGCTTTCTCCCATTCACTTCTATTATGATCACTTGTGGATCCGCCAGGATGGATCCATGAACGACGAGCGCTGTACACACACAAGATTCTCAATCATCTGACGTGTGTACGTAGGTTTAGTGGATGCAGGATGGCTCCCAGCAGAACCCCCAGGTAAAAAGAAGTTTGTAAAAGTAACAATCTAAAGCCTGACTTTTCTCCTTTGATACATTGTATACATTTCTAATGAATGCATGTACACCTTTTTGTAAAAGGAAATTAAATAGGATATACTGTATAAATTATTGTAAAAAAAATGTTTTTGCAACAAGAAATTCTTTTGGGTTAAACCCTCGAACAGTATAGTAGCTGCCACAGCCATTTTTAGCTATCCCCCTCAATTCTCAGCTCACCCCTCCTTTTCACACCAGCAATGTCTTCATACTATTACTCACTGCTTCCATTTCCGGCTGTGACGCCAATCCTGTACCCTCTGCTACATCACTGCAGTTTGAAGGCCAAATTGGGAGGATTTTGCAACATTAAAACCCTCTCTTCTCCTAGCAGTGCTAATGTATGCATGAATCACACAGTTTACACAGTGCTGATGTAAGCCCAAATGTACGCTTTTCACTTAAATTTGGCTTCTCATATATATTACAGGTTTATGCGAGCAATGAAAACATTTAAATCAAATAAAATTCTGCACAGCTGCAAATGTTTATGACTGGCTTATGAGTTTTTACTGCAATGAGTGACTCTCTAATACTAATCAGAATGTTGTGCTGTTTATAACTTTATGAAGAACCTTTCCATGCAGGAGCAACAGGTCTGAGCTGCAGAGCCACAGAACACATGGTAATGCACTACTGTGCCTTATTATGAGCTGGATTGTCAAAAAAAAAAAAGGGTAACGTTATGCATAAGAAGTCCACTTTAATATTTTTTGCAAGACAAAGAATAGATAGGAAGTTTTGTATAGCCATTTAAAAGCTGTGGATGCTGGTGTTCTGTTATCTTATGGATCAATAAGTGTGGGGGTCTTTGGTGCACAAAAGCCTGGGATAGGAAAAACAAAGTATGCAAAACATGGATTATGGGGAATGTTTGAGGTCTTGATTACAAAAGTGTCTCCCAGAATCAAACACTTAGCCAGCATTTTTGGCAGCCTCAACCATAATGCCCGTTTTGAATTTGGCAATGGGCAATAGTCAGCTACAAACTACCAAACCCATTCATTTCTTATAGGTGGCCAAGGGTACGACTCTACATGGAGAGTCTCAATTGCAGCCATGGGTTCTGAGTATGAAAAAGAAGTAATCACATAGCATCCTCACTGTGTGCACGAATCTTTAGGGGTTATTTTGGCTAGTGCAGTGCTAAAGAAATCCATGAGCACCATTGTGCATAAACTGCAACTCTCAGTTTTTCTTTACTTCTCATTTCATTGATTCTGAATTTGACTAAAATGCCATCCAATAAACTTATACATATTTATTATAAGACTTGATAAGTAATTAGAAGCCGAGCTGTGCCAGGATTTCAGAACAGACCACACTGAGCTCTTGCCCAAGCTGGTCTGGCTGATAATAATGAGCAATATGGATATCAATTCTTGGCACATGCTGTGGCCAGCTGGTGGGGCAAAGCGTGCCTGCACACATGCCGAGCGTCTCACTCCACACAGGGAAGTGTTAGTGACAAGGCATGACTTCCATCAGGGGCAGAACCGGGTGACATTTTTACCCACTTCTACAAGTACCGAGTGGGACTGGCTTTCTGAATGAAATGCATCAGCAATAAAACATGCTACAGAACACAGCACTGAGGTATGGTCAGCAGGAGGAACCATGGCACCCAGCAGGGAACAAAGTGTACAACAAATATGAGGAAGAGGAACTTCCACATAAATAAAAATGAAAATATATAATAATAAAGGTTTATATATTTTCCAAATAAAAAAATACATACTTACCTATATGTGCACTACAATAATAGGCTTCATTCTTGCCCCTCGTCTCCTTCTCCTGGTAACATTTGGATGTATGGCCTTATTCTTCCAGCTTCTTCTTCCTGAATGTCTAGAGAGAATGTCCTCTCTAGTGATCTATCCATGAACTAGTTTTTTCTACCTCTGGCCATCATAGGGGTAACATCATTGCAAAAAAAAAAAATGCACACACAAAAAACGCACCCAAAGCTGAGAGCTTTAGGTGTTTCAAATTTCCAATGAAAAATGACTTGTTAGGTCTGAAAAAATTATAAAGATGATGAAAAGAGCCACAAGTGGAAAGGCTAGTTTGGGTGGTGATGGAGATGATATTGTTTCTAAACTCTATCATTGACCGGTGGGGTTGATAAACTCTCATACATATAATTATCAATCTGGCCAGAAACAACAAGATCAATTGTCATGCCTATGGGTGTAGGGATGCTCAAATATAGCCACTGGAAATAATCAGTAATGATTGCTTCCAGCAACAGTAGAACAAACAAGTGATGTAGTTTGTGCTACTTTCCCCACCTCTTAGATTGTAAGCTCTTTGGGGCAGGGTCCTGTCCTCCTCCTGTGTCACTGTCTGTAACTGTCTGTCATTTGCAACCCCTATTTAATGTACACCGCTGTGTAGTATGTTGACCCTATATAAATACTGTATAAAAATAATAATTAGATGTAAATGGCAATCAGGAGGTGCCCTGTTGCGTCTTTCTGTTTTAAAACCACAGTGGTCATTGCTGTCTGGTCACTGATATTGGGGAACAGCTGTACATATATTAGATTTCTGTCCAATACTATGACAAATGCTCATCTAGGATGACAAAAGTATCTGCACCCAGCTCCAAAATAAAAATACATTACTGAAAAGCATGGACATAGCAGATGGTAACTATGAATAAGCTTGAAAGAAAAACCTAATATATAAATCATAGGAAAAGGAAATCTGTATAAAGGGAAATATGGAGGCTAACACTGGATTGGCAATCAAACATCAAAGGGCTGTGACTTCATTTACTTTTCCTATTGTACCTACTTGTTTTGGGTCAGTGTTGCAAAAGTATGAAAAGCCATGCAAAAGGCATGATCAACAATGGCAATAAGCTTTACTAGATAAATTTAAATCTTAAATCTGCAACTTGATATACTACATAGTCATCCTGCCAGCAGGTTGGCAATGTTCTGTCCCTGTCCCCTAATTGGGCTCAAGTGGTGTCACCCTGACACTCAGGCCTTTAATAGAGAAAGCATTTATGTGCACATTATGCAAAAATGGTCTACTGTTGTCACCATCCGGAAACGCGCCCTGAGAAATGCCATCGCTGGAATGTATGTAGACAGAAAACGCCTGCAGGATATTAGCAGAAATGAGATGCAACAAAGGATGAAAAACGTTAGAAACAATAAATCTATTCAAAAATACAAAAATGGCACAGCCTGCTAAATGCCAAAAAAACAAAAAAAGACTTTTTAACTAATCTTATTCATTTCAATTATAATAAGAGGGCTTGGAGGGTTTTTAAAATATAAATTGCTCCTTATAACTGTCTATCCCAGGCATGGACAAACTATAGCCCGTTGGGCTTTTTAATCTGGCCCGTCAAATATTAGTACAAAATTGTCCACTGGCAAAAAAGGGCCACCAACTACACTGTTCCCACTGAAGTTGAATGTACGTTTTCTTTTGCTCTTCAGTAATGTATTTTACACGTAATTTATTAATTTATATCAGTTCAAGAACAAATGGAAAAGAGGGTTACTTAGTTGTTTAAACAATATAGGTGCCAACCCCCTACAATATTATATGTAAATGAAAGAAAAAGAAGGGGTTTTGTTGGCAATTATGTATTGTGATAACAAAAAAATATATCTTAGCAACAACTACAATGTTCTCTTAACCCCCTGAGGAAGCCAATAAGGCGAAACGCGTCAGTCCTTGAGGACTGAATAGGAAGAAGCTGTATAGTTTCTAGTCTCAACAAACCCCACAAAGCTTGAGACCTTAAAGTAGAGGGGTTGAGACCTTAAAGTTATATTGTATTACAACTGTGACGAACATTGTAGATGTCACTAAGATATATAAATATATATATATATTTTTGTTATCCTAATTTTATATATCAGTTCATACAAACGCTCTCCATACATCTGTAAAATTTGAAAACTTATTGTAGCCCCTGAGCCATAAAGTTTGCTCACCCCTGGTCTATTTTAACCTAAATAAAGACCCACAGGGTCTAATTTCAGAGTTACAAAAGTCACATTGTGTTGTGTAAATCTGTAACAAACAGGTTTCTAAAGAACTTCCTGTGTACTGTACCGCTAACTTCCTGTATTTACATGTGCACATCCATAAAGGCAACACACAGCTATCTTTGTAAGCGAGTCCTCCCATATGTCTCATGCACACAGTGTGCCATAGTGAGAATCCGGTTACTGGAACTCATAAAATTGTTTTATAGACGTAACATCCCAAAAATTGAAATATAACAAAAAATGGAAAATAAGGGTGTGGACAAAAAGTTATCGGAAGCGGATTTACTTGTATTTTAATGTCATGTTCTGTACTATTACATGGTGGTTTCTATACATGATCTACTGATTAAGATTGGTATTTTGTAACGCTTCTGTATATGTATTTATTTTTAATTATTTTGTATCACTTGTCCTACCTTTCTAATAAAAATTATAATGAAAAAAAAAATCACAAAAAACATGCAGTTAGTTTATTTGGCTTTCCTCTAAAAGTTGTCCTTAGAATGTAATAATGACATATGACTATGGTAGAGACATTAGATTGTAAGCCCCTTTGAGGGACAGCTAGTCACATGACTATGGACTTTGTACAGGACTGCAAAATATGATGGCGCTATATAAATACTCCATAATAATAATAACTGTTCATCCTTTTACCTAGCAGAACAAACAGAAATACTTATTGCGAAAGAATCCCCATCTAAACCTATGAGCAAGATTCAAACGAGCTTTACTTCTAAATAATTCTAACCATTGACAGCTATGACATGCGGATGAGGGCCACGTACATCTCCTAATCGTTTAAGTTCCACATGTCTATACCTTACATCACACATAATGGATGAAAATTACAGGAGATATTCTTAACATCCCATGGTGTCAGTGGCTGTCAGAGTTGCCTTCTCACCCCTTAAATTACTGACAAATTTTAATTCTGCGCGGTCACCTAGTGCATTAGGTTCAGTCATTGCTTTATCCATATAAAATCAGGCACAGCTCCCATGTAATTAAAGTATGTCAGTAATTAAAGGGTTGTGGTAGGGCTCTTTGTGATTCTGTTTCGGTAGTCTGGCCTTAAATTGGAACAGCAGCTCATCCTTACAGATCTCTACATTAGAGTGACTCTGATGTTGGGTCAAAAAAGTTACTAAGTAAGGCCTGCAAAATAGGAGGTTTTGTATCATCTCTCCCAATGTCTGTTCCTTAGGTTTGAAGAGCCACATAAGCTACTTCAAGTTTGGAAATTTAGAAAGGTGCAAGTGGGCCCCACCATGGATTCCTTCTGCTATGTCCGATAGTAATTTAGGGGCAAGTAGGAGGCAAGAAAACATGCGAGCATGCACTTATGGCACCCAACAGTGTGTTAAATGTATAGAAGATTCACAAGGGGACAAAGGTCAGAGGAATGGCCTGAAGGACGGCTGGATATAACCCCAACTATTGCAGGTCATGCCTTTTTATATTTTACTCACTTTGGACCAATTTCAGAAGATGGACCCAGAGAGGTTGCAGTTAAATACCCCAAGTCACCACTGTAAAATCTAGGACCACCTTCGGTCATGATATGTTTTCTTGAAGTAGCATTTGATGGTAGTGGCATAGAAACAGACCTTTGGGCCTCAATGCCAAATGCAGATCTGGATTTCCCATGGGAGATGCACCACCATCAATGTCTTCTAGCTAAAGATCTATAGGTCCTAGTCCCAATTTTTTTAAGAGGCCCTATTTAAGACAAGCTTGTTCACATCAGGAGCAGCTCTTTATCTTGGTGTTCCCCCGTTCATATTACCAGTCAATACTCTCTACCTTTAATGTCAAAGTTCCCTTTTATATCAGGAGCCCACTAGACCTCCAGTGAAGCGGACCCTCAATAGCTCACCCACAAGTGTAACTTCCCAGGTTGATCAAATTGTAAATGGAGACAGCAAGGGTGATCTTCTACTATTGTTATCCCATGCCAGGTTCTAACAGAGGACAATATCCAATGCTGAGCCAAGTAGTGGAAACCAATGGACCATTGCACACATTGCACGCACCCATTTTCCCTAAAATATGGCATTTCATCCACAGCAGTTTTTATTCCATTTTTTATTTTCCCACCTGCACTTGGAGAATATGAGAAAGCATATGGTTGCTCTTGTGAAATAAGAGTTTTTCTCTCAGAAATCATTAAAGGCAATAGCAGCTGAGAGCTTACTCCCTGTCTCCGGGGACACCAACAGAGGAACTGGCTCCCGGGAAAATTACAGGATCGCTAAACCTAAATTATAAGATGTCGTGCTTGAAAGGGCCATTAATAACAAACAGACTAACCAACACAAAAACACAGGCGCGCATATTTGAATGTTAAGTAGCCTGAAAGAACTGGAGATATCTGACGTTTGTGCATGATGAAGGATGATTGGTCTAAAATCCTAAAACAGTTAGAGAAATATGGCAGCTGACTCTGGCGCCAGTACACTCAATTCATTTGGAATAAAGATGTACATTAGAAAGCTTTCTGATTCTCATGCTTATTCTGAGTCTGTGCATCAGAAGTCATTAAAGCTACAGGATCAACATGACAGCCAGGCAACATCATTTGCAGCTCCTGTATTAGCTCCATCCAAGTTACCCTAAATGAGTAAAACAATGTGCAATTTGCAGGAAAGCATTGTAATAAATCAGAGCTGAAATGTGATTGTTGTGGCATACCAAGATTTGCAGAATATCATTATTCTGTGCACAGCCTTATGAAATAAAAGCTGTAGTAGCTGCTAGGAGAGTGCTGGTAGAATTTGGCGAGCCATGTTACATTCTCATTCATGTTTGTTTCTTTATATATTATAATATAACCATCTCAAAGCACAGCATGTGTGCACAACGCAGATATTGCAGACTATCCACAGCAAAATCTCCCAGCAAGGCTAACCCAGCAGGAGCCCTGGGTCTGCTATACAATTGTCACCTATGTCCAGCCTGCTTAAAGCTAATCACACACAGCACAAACAGATTATACATCTACTATGGATTGCTACCCTGGGTTTTTGCACTTTTAATATCCCCGCTTCTTAAAACCCATATTAAGGGCCAAGTTCTAGAAAATAAATCAGATGACATTGCGAATTGGCACACACTTATACTCTCCTAGAACAAAAATGTAATATGTTGCAGTTTAACAGTCCTTAGATATGGTGGCTACTTTCTCTTTACATTGAGAACATTTTATGCAGGAATAGAAACAGCTGATGATCTGGCTAGAAATGCCCTGTCCTTATCACTATAAGTGAGATGGACTAAAAGAAAAAAAATATTCTTTTTACTTTTATTTCCTCTTCCTTGTGATGGAAATACACAAAGATGTTTGTAAGCCAAAAAAGCCAATGAAGGCACTTACGTTTTTTTTTTTTTTTT
>NC_092871.1:12769216-12854609 GCF_032062135.1 Pyxicephalus adspersus
CCAGGTTTGTTGGATCACCCAGCTTCACTGGTGAAAGTGTATTCTCTCCAGCCTTGGAGAGCTTTAATAAATCAGGGCCACAGTGTCAGTATGGAACCATAGTAAAGGGATTTTCAGAAAACATCTTTGCTATTTGTATTTGTAAGGTGTTAGAGTTGTCATGTACCAAGCACTTGTTTATGATGTGAGAAGTTTGTGCGGAACAGTGATGAATTATGTTTGTAGTCCAACTTGGGTGACAACCATGGCTTCCATAGATCCAGAGGAGTGAGCAGAGCCACTCAGGGAGAGGAAGTTTGTTATTTTTGGAGGGTTAACAGGAAAAATAAAGGAAAGACACCCCAAAAAATGCAGCCACAACATCTAAAAACTAGTAGGATAAATATACTACATTCTTGTTATGGGTTTCAATGGGCTTTAAAGCAAACCACACACAATCTGATACAATCTGTCTACTTTTTATGGGTGCCTTAGTTCTTTTGCTGCTTTTATAAACTCATATAAAGAGCCAAATTCTAGCAAATGAACCAGGACATCACAAAAACATCAATCTTGGGCTTGGCACACTGCTGGGAACCTTCCATAAAAGGTCAATCTTGTAGGAATATCCTTTTCAGGGAGCACCATACTGCTAAGGAAGACTCTGAATATGACCTCTAACTTGTCACAGCCTGCCAGCATGATGTGATAACATTCTACTGCACTACTGATAGAGAACAAAGTTATGTGCAAGGGGGCGAGAAGTCAATGGGGGAGGGAGGGGACAGCTAGACGAATTTAATTTTGGAGACAGAGAGAGGAAAGAGCGAAGAGAAGGGAACTTTTATTCTTGAGAATAAAGTTTTCTTTTGTTTTCAGAACTCTTGTAAAATACAGCTTTAAAGTGACAAGACTTATTCAATATGAGCAAGCGGCCTCCAGAACACATTGACATATGCTTGCCTTACATGGGCAGATGTCTTATTGCTGGAAAGCTCTGGTGACAAAACTGTGGGACATTTATTACAAGTGCATGCACAATTAAGGAAAACATTTAGTTTTTTTTTTTTTTTTTTAGATTTCAATAACTTGTTAAAGGTTCAGCTTGGCAAATAAATGTATTATTATGTGTTGATGTTTATGTATGATTTGGTATAGGGTGGCAATTATCTTCTAATTGTGCTACTGTGTTGTCATTCTGTCATATAAGCACCTGGCTGACACATACTGAGCAGACATAATCCACTGCTGTTAGTAAACAGGTTCAGAGCAATGATTTGCCTGAATGACAGCAAGTAAGTAAGATGTTGTAGAGGTTAGATGAGATAAGGAGCATGGAGATGGAAAAAACTGGGAAAAAATTCTAATTACACCCTCCATTATTTTAAATTAATTCTAAATACCCCCCAACCTACTGACAAATTTTCAGAAAACCCCAATTATCCTTCCTCTATTGTGGACACTTGCTACTTCCAGGTATGAGAAAACATGTGACGCTCTCCCGGGATGAACTGCTTGGACTTAATGGCCAATTGCTAAACCTGTGCACTGCCACATGATGAAAGGGTTGATGCCACCAGCCCTTCAAGGTGTGATATGGGGGGCTCTACCCATTCAGGTTTCTGTAAGGACAGCAATTTTAGTAGCTGATAGATCACTCAGGGCTATTTCTGCTTCTGCCTATAAGCTGTGTAAAGTATCTACTTATGGTGCACTTAAGTTGGTGGGTGCCTGGCTCTGGCCCCAGGATTCTGTACAACCTCCCCCTTTGCTACCAATGGTAATTCTGTCTTGCTTCTTCTGTGCTATAGTGGCATCATCCTCACTGTGTGGGCTGGAGGTGGAGAAAGGTTTTGGCACTGTTGGCACACACTCTGAGCTCACGGCCTGAACTCATAGCCTAATGGTGGTTTGGTTCGGTAAGAGAAGGCATTGCTGATGGTGGAATGATAGAGATTGTGTTAGACTATCTTGCAGCCTTGTAAAAGTTTCTGGTTGGCAGTGGCTGCTGGATAGGAAGAGAAGGGTTATGGCTGTAGTTATGAATATTTCCTTTACAGCTTGGCTAGGAGCTGAGACTTGTACAGTCTATGAATCTGGTAGTGGGGGTCTGTAAGTGATCACATTCTCGCATTTTATTTTGTATTGTCATAGTTCTACTAGGCCAGTTAAGATGTTACGAAGAATAAATGTAGGGTTTAGAGTCTGGGGCCTGGGCTCCGTTATTTAGGAAGTAGCGGATGGCTATAACTTAGTAACATATAGGGGTATATGGTAGCTTAAGATGTATGGCAAATTCAGGCAGGGTAGGTAGCCCGGTTGGAAATGGGTATTACCCGGGATGTCCTGCTTGAGTCACCAAAAAGGCCAGAAATGGATCTACTTCCAGTGATTAATCTACAAATCGTTTAAGACAGCCACAATTTGCAAGTAAGCATAAAAAAACTTACTATGGTAATTTCTGCAATATTAATTTAAAATATGCACCCACTGAAAATATGACGATTTACATTCAACACTTCCTTTCTTTTTGAGCATAGAAAGAAGAAGCATCAGCAATAACATGAACTAGCTGGAAAATCCTTGTTTGCAGAAATGAATACTTCTGTGAGTGAGACACAATACTTACCTAGAATGATTATATTTGGTCCATTTCTCATCCCGGATGAAGCCTACACCCCCATTGGGGATGGTTTACCTGGACGGTTTGGAGGCATTTGAAAAAATTGTTTTCTAGCCGCTCAAGGTGCAAAAAACAATCAATAACTGCAAAGCACTCTCATTATAATTGAAATGAATACGAGAGGTCAAAGGGGCATTTTTTTATAGGTGTTGCCATTTTGTCTTGGTCTTGAGACTCGTCATGTAATGTCTCATGGTTGGTGCACTTGTCAGCCACTTTAAAATACTTCAATGGGAATGTTTTTCAAGTTTGTAAGTGCTTTTCAAGCAGTTGAAAGGCGTTTTGAAATTACTATCAAATGACACAGTTCCGCTTTCTGTCCCCTATTTTTTTCCACGTGTAAGTTAACCACAAGTGTAGATAATTGCACCTAAAACATTCCATAAATGCCTGTAACGGCTTCTAAAGGCTTCCGGGTGCCTAGCAGCTGAATTAGGGTGCCCTGTAAGTATTAACCACGCTGCACATTTACTGTCTCTGTCCTTATATTGCTAAGGGTTTAACATTATCATCTGAACAACTTGAGCAATTGCTGATTTATATCAACCCAGATGTAGCAAGCTATAACTTGCAGAGATGCATACCATAAAATATCAGTAAACAGGATTTATTATAACTAAGTACAGATATCAGACATCCAAGTAAGAATTGTATTGTAAACATTTTTATGAGCACATTACATTTCTGAAAAATAGAGCCATGCCAGGTGTAAAAATGCAGGGAGATCTGAAAAGTCCACTGGCTAACCCCATTAACATACTGAGTAGAGTTAATTACATATCCATAAGACAGGATGGCATTATTTTTGATTTTCTTAACCTGCCATGCTTGATTTGGACTTTTTCTTTATTTTTGCAAACACCTTTAACATTTCCAGTATCATTGATTATGGTTATGAGTTATGAGTTCACAAGAGACCCAGCTGTTCCTCATCTGAAGCCCAGATATCAGCCAAAAGCTTGGCAACTTCATTGGAAGCTTTGTGTGATCTGCAGATCATGCAAGGCTTTCCTTGCTGCTGCCAGGATCTTAGCCAGGGTGTAGGGAGCAAAAGCCATTAGATCTCTGTGGACCACACAATCCCCGATGCTGTTAAACATGCTTTAAAATATTTCAGCACTGACTGATAAATGCATATGCAAGTAAACCCCTTCTCAATGGGCCTGATTTATTAAAGCTCTCCAAGGCTGCAGAGGATACAGTTTCATCGGTGATCCTGGGTGATCCAAAAAACCTAAAATGGATCTAAACCAGGATAAAAAAAAAACATTTGCTAACAAATAACAAATTACTTTAGGAAATCCATTCCAGGTTTGCCAAATCACTCAGCTTCACCAAAGAAAAAGTATCCTCTCCAGCCTTGAAGATATTTAATAAATCAGGGCCAATGTGTTGATCTGGTCTTGATGTGTTGATGTCAACAATTACAACATTTGGCAGTGCACAAAGTTTGTAGTGCAATTCCATCAAGGATTTTTTACCTACAAAATCTGAAATGCATTCAGTAAATAACCCACTACAGAATGTGCAGCAAGATGATACTAGAGATGCAAAAATCTCAAAAATGCAGTTGGGTAAAATTACTGCTGGCACAAAAATATTTCAGTTCCTATTCTTTTACTGTCATTTTTTCACTCTAGTTCTGCTGACTTCTATGTTGGTTAGAAATTCATTTTGGTAAAGGCAGTTATCAGTTTGACCTTATGCTGATTTAAAGACAGTTAATAATAGACAGATAGAATGAGTACTTTGTCCCCAACCCAGGAAACCATACTTACTGCAGGTAGGTTATATGGGGCATAAGGCGAGCTAAAAGTGTACGTACTAATCCAGGGTAACCAATCTATCTTTTTATTTATTTATTTGATTCAATAAAATTAAGTCTAATTGGCTACTTTGGGTTACTATGCTTTCTGTTTCCTGATTAATATGTCTGCAGGTGTTTAGGCTCTTTAAATGCAAGATGTATGAAGGACAAAAGATGCTATACATATTAAAGGATAGAGAAGATCAAATTTATCAGCTATGACACATATAGGAGACTATATGAGGGTCTTACCTTTTTCTTGTCCCGGATGTTTTTAGCCAGGCAGGACCTAGACAAAGCCAGGTAGCCACCAATCACTTTGATCTCATCCACGGTTGGGTAGCGCTTCTTGCCCGAGTCTGGCTTGGCTGTCTGAGTTTTAGTCTCTGTGGCAGCAACTCCATTCTCACAAACAGGTGCTTTTCGTGGGTTGACAGTAATGGTGTTGCCTTTCCTCCTTTGCATTGCTTGGCTCTCCATTGGCCCTCTTTTAAAGGTCTGAAGGCTGGAAGGAGCCCTAGATGGACTAAGACCTCTTTCTCCATCTTCCTCTGATTTCTCAGGGCTGGGTTTTAAGGTTTCTGGCTTTGTTAGGGTTGGTGAAACTTGGGTAGTCTGTTTGAACTGTCTGGGAGAGCTGGCAGATGCTGGACGTAGCTGGAAAGGAAAAGACCTGACATCTTCTGTCATGCTAGGCCTGTTGCTGAAGCCACTCATGGCCGTGGGGGCCACACAGGGTGAGATCTCAGCTGGCTCAAAGTCAATGCAGGAAGAGGAAGGGGTGACGTGGGAGGAGAGAGTGGTTTCCTGAGTTAAAGTTTGGCTTCCCGTGACAGCTCGATGACAGGAAGAAGTAGAAAGAACAGGGTTGGCAAAAGCAATAGAGGCCTGGGTCTCAGTGTCAGCTAATACAACAGGACTAGATGGTAATGTCTTGGATGGCGAGCCTGCCTCTCCATTTACCCGCTGCAAACAAGGGTCATTGTTTTCATCTTCTGTCCTTGAACCTCCAAAGCGGCTAAGCAACCTGCTTACCCTTCCCTTTCCCTCTACAGAAGGAGGCTGGTGGTCTTCTATCCGAGCCTCTTGCTCCTTTACCTCATTAGCAAGGTGAGGATCTCTGAGAATGTCTTCTATCTTTGCAGCCCGATGAACTGCTTGCTCTGTGGTAGTCTTAGACTTTGTACAAGAATACTCTGGGATCCTCCTCTGATTCTCCTGTTGGATAAAAGGGTTTTGCTGAACCGGCCCAATGTTTTCCCTTAGGACCCGGCTTTCTTTTTCCTCCTCCTCTATCATTGTGGTCTTCTCTCTCTCGTCCTGTTCCCCACCTTCCACTTCAACTTTATTCTCCAGCATTGATGCCTCAGCTTTGGCTTTCCGTCGTAGAATGATCTCTCTTTTCCAGGCAGGCATCTTTGCAAGCCGTTCCTCCTCTTCCCTTTCTCTCTTCTTTGACTCTTCCTCTTCTTTTCTTTTCCGCTCCAGTAGATGAAACTTCCAGTCGGGAACTTCCATCACGTCCTGGCTGTGGAATCCAGTTATAAAGGGAGATTGTGGCGACAGCTCTGGCCTATTGTGCAAACACAGTGGCCAGTATTTGCCAAGGAGGCATGATGTGCAGGAGACAATTGAATGTGCCTGAGTTTTGTAAACTCCTGGGGAAAAAATGAAAAGTAGAAAAAGTGAGCAATGGCAGCACGAAATCTACCAACAAAAGCAGCAATAGATTATGTTATAAACTAGAACAATGAAAGAAGAATATATGCAAAAGAAAAGTATAAAATTTTAATGATAGCTTATTGGACAGCTCTGGTTTAATCTTTTCTATGTAACTTTCCTTTGGGCTCTTAGCTTTTCCCCAACACTTCTGGTACTAGTGGATTATTAGGTTACTGAACCTTAAAAAGTTAGGTTGGAGCATTTATCTGTGTTCTTACATATCAAATGAACATCAATATTCTATGCAAAATGCTATAAAGTATATTGGAGTAATAAAACACACAATAACTCAAACACTGCAGAACAGTGCAGGTTTGGAAACTCTACAGACACATCAGCTGCAAAAGAACCACAAAGACATAAATATAATACATTGTTATAAGAGATGGATGTAGAACATGAAAAAAAAATTAGAAGCATCATCTGGTTTCTAAATGGACACTATTCATGGAATATTCTTGCAAATACCATTAAATTGATTTATTAGAGGATTCAAAGGATACATTACTGACTAAGGTGTTCTTATTTCTGAAAAACCAAAACCCTGTCCTCCTGAGCTGGTAGAATGTGGCCTATAGCAGTGTCATGGGTGGTTACAAGGTGCTCCTATCTTTTTTTGAAGAACAGGATAGGCTGGCGTGATGTTATATGCAATACTCGGGGGGTTGTTGTGACTGGGGAATCAGCCTAAGATTCCTAAACAGCAACGATGGCATATAGTGGGGATAAATGGATATACTGAGGGATCACAATGGACCTGGGAATAGTAACATAGAAATAAAAAGCAAATGCCGGGAAATAATAGAGGAGTAGGGGTCAGGGCCAAACAGTACCACATGTGGGTAGATTTAAAACAGTAAAGAGACAGAGGGACAAAGAGGGTGCAATCATAAGGAGTGCTGAGACGGCACGGTGCAATCATAAGGAGTGCTGAGACGGCACGGTGCAATCATAAGGAGTGGTGAGACGGCACGGTGCAATCATAAGGAGTGGTGAGACGGCACGGTGCAATTATAAGGAGTGGTGAGACAGCACGGTGCAATCATAAAGAGTGCTGGGACAGCAAGGTGCAATAATACAGAGTAGTGAGACAGAACATACAATCCTACAGATTCATGAGATAGCACAGTGCAAATGTAAACAGCAGAGAGACAATACAGTGCAATCACAAGTAGCAATGAGACAATACAGTGCAATTACTGGTACTAATGAGACAGGCAGCAAACACAGCAAAGAGACAGCACATACTGTATGCAGATTGAAGACTGTAAAACATAATGCAATCATAAAGAGATCTAATGTAACTATACAAAGATATAAGAGCATGGTGCATTCATTAAAGGCAGCGATATAGTTCAATGATATAAAGGGAACTGAGACAGCTGAGTACAATTAGACAAAGGAACTGGACAACAACCAACCATCAGGCAATGAGACAGCATAGACATCTTCAGACTGAGCTCTTTGCATTGTCAAAGGACAGTGAGACATCTCAGAGCACCCAGACAAGGCAGAGGAGGGGGGACACCACAGGCTTAATATAGCAGAAGACAGATCACATAAATTAGGAAGGGGGGGGGATGAACAGCAGCAATATATAGTAGGGGTAACCCAGAGCAATTAGATGATAGGGAAGCAGCACAAATGACATGGAAAGTATCACTGAGCTGAGTCCAGACAGACATGATTGGAAGACATGCACAGTTTGGGTAATCAGGCCAGTCCATAAAGACAATGGCAAGACAAAGGCGCAGCTGTTCACACACTCTGGGATATATATACATACATATACAAGGAGATTCCACTATGAAACCTGACACACAGGCACATATAGAACAAGAAGCAATTATAGTAAAGACAGATGGAGAAAATAAACATAGAAGGTTGTATATGCCATAAAAACAGGAGAATAGTAAGAGGGGTGCATACCAAATTAAAGAGTTACAAAGTACAGTAGGCATAAGGATACAATGTATCAAAGAACATTGTATATAAAAGTTAGAATATAAATGGATATTTATAGGAAGCCCTGTGGAGTGTATAGTTTATATAAAACTGTAGAAACAATATACAGCGCAGAAATTGAAAGCTTTAGGGCAAAAGAGAAAAAGCAAGCGGCACATTGTACAATATAGAGTGTGTGTATATATATATATATATATATGTGTGTGTCTGTATGTGATGTGTGTTTAATGATAACAAAAACATCAAATATTATTATTCTAATCATTATTTAGCATTTGTTGTTTTTGTTAACCAATCAGATTCTTCCCTTCCTAGAAAACTTGAATTGTTTAAGGTAAATGGTCACCCGAGATGACATCACAATGCTGTATTTACCAGATCTTGGCTTTGTAACACCAGAGCTGATTTTCTGCTCTTTCTTTTTATGGAGTCCTGACCGGAAACTCATTCCTGCTTTACCATGGTGTGATTCATTCATTCCTGCATCAGGATGGTCAATTTACCAACCAATCTAGATTCCAGGCTCCAGATGGGACTCAATCAATGATCTGCCTCTGGTGTACAAGCTGTTTTTGGACATAAGTGAGGTGTCTCCCACCATGATGCGGCACCCTGCACTGAATATTCTGCCACTATGGATCGGCAAAAAGAAAAACCCATAAATATTAGCTTTATTTCCTAATATATCATTTTCCCTCATATATTATTTGCTCCTTTTTTGTGATTCACAATGAAGTGTTCACAAGACGCTGAGTTGAGTTAGGCAGATTATTCAAATAGGCTACCCATTACATAAAAAATGATCATTTGGCACTTTTAGCAGCACACCGTAACACACATTGTTGTTGTATGTTATACAAAAATAATAATAGATATAAAAAAAGAAATAGATACTTTATTACAGTTAAAGTATAAGTAAACCCTAATTAGAATTATTCTAGTATGCTAAAGCAGTATGCTCCTGCAGTTACTTTCTGTGTACTTCAGTAATGGCTGCATGGCCAGCAGATCTAGATGAGAACCTTGGAAGAATGACAACAAAGATAAACAGGACCTTCATTCGATGATCACCGGGTCTTAGTTAATGAATGCTGCAGATTTGTAAAAGACTTTTGAATTTACATTCACATTAAAAGGAATTTTAGTGACTGACTACCTATACATTACAGTGTTCTCCCCAGCTCTTTTTAGCTGGGCGCACCACCCGGCACTTTTCAGTAAGCACCCGGCTGTAACTGAAGACTTGGGTTACAATACAGGGGCTGGCACCTGCCTACAATTTCTTCCTACCCATCTTAAAAAAATGTATGGGTTAAACACTACTTTAGGTGTTATTAATATTATTATTAATATTAAAAATAATTAATAACAGTATTTATATAGCGCCAACATATTACGCAGCGCTGTAGATAAAATAGGGATTCATTTTTTGGTAAGAATAACAAATCTATAGTAATACATTGATGGTCTTAAGCAGCTTTTCTCAACCTTTTTAACATGGGGGAACCCTGGAAATAACTGTCACATTTTAGGGAACCCCTCCTATATTTACTAGATATACAGATCACAGTAAATTAGTGTGGTGGTTAGTGGGGAGAATGATCCGTACATTGCTGGCCATTGGGAAGAATCTCACCCCTACTGTTAGTCAAAAAGATCAACGGTGTCACTTAAACTGACCTGAGAGTCCCAAATTGCTCACAGCAACCTCTGGAGGAATCCCAGGGCTCCATGGTTTAAATATTCATGTATATCATTTTTGTAGAGCTTTCTAAGCATTTGCAGGACTTTACCCAATACCTTTTGAATGTAGACTGGAGTTGAGAGAAGGTAGTATATATATTTTTCTGAACAACCTGGAATGTATTTTTTAAAGACAAACCTAACCCCCAAATCTGAACAGTACGAATTCCTGAGGCACTTCACTTTAGACAAGAGGAATTATTTGGTGATTTCTATCTTACATAAGCAAATAATCACCAGGAACACTTCTCTGTCGACAGAGGGTACCACGAATGATAAAAGACTGCAGAATGATAAAAGACTTGAATATGCACGGCATTGACATTCACACACTGGGCCTGATTTAATAAAGCTCTCCAAGGCTGGAGAGGATACCCTTTCATCAGTGAACCTGGATGATCCAGCAAACCTGGAATGGATCTGGTCCAGGACTGCAAACATTTGCTGACAAACAGCAAATGACTTTTAAAAAATCCATTCCAGGTTTGCTGGATCACCCAGCTTTACAGATGAAAGTGTATCCTCTCCAGCCTTGGAGAGCTTTAATAAACCAGGCTCACTGCATCTGAAAAGGCTGCTAAACACACAGAAAGTCATGCATGCTGCAAGGACAGTGCACAGCAATGCATGCTTGTTGGGAAGGTGTGTCTGGGGTCCCATTAAGAATAGAAGGCAACATGGAACACCAATACGTGCAATGTGCATTTTCTGATTTCTGATTGTAAGCACAGATGTTATAGCTATCAACTGTTGGGATCAACCCCCTAACAGTTCATAAAAAAAAGCATATATACAGTAAGTACACAAAATCTACGTGTGCAAGTATTGAAAGGTAGAAACTTTCCAGTGGTTCTAAAAACGAAAAACCAAATATAAGAAAACCATAAACAATATATGGTACTCCTCTTCTTCTAAGCCAATGAGGACTATAGAGAATATTATGTAGTTAACAAATTTTCTGAACTCCAAAACATGATTTTTAGGATAAATGGACATATAGATCTTGGGGGCAGGGTCTTCTACTCCTGTGTCACTGTCTGTATTATTCTGTCATTTGCAACCCCTATTTAATGTACATAAAAGTGTTTATGAAGTGTTTACCCTGATTAATAACAATAATAATATTAATATAGACATGGACATCGACCAGCTAAAGTGAATGTGATGCAAAGGTGACCCAAACCAACTGGAAGCACCCTCCCAAGCAACTGAACAAGCCAGTGATTGCAGCTCAGAGGCACCTGAAAGCATATTGCAGAGGCCCTGGTACATGACTCGGTACCCAGACATGGTGTCATGCTTTATGGAGGTGTCAAATGTGTCACTAGAAACTATCTTATCAGATATAAAAACAATAGAGTGCTGCACTCAGCACTGTTCATTTCTTTTGAGAAGGCAAAGAGAGAGGCACCCCACTGTGTTCCCTCCATATGACATGGCAATGGTTGTCCCCTGTAAATCATTTACTGATCTGCCAGGACAGACAACTATTTGACTTTGAGGGACTGCCATACTCACGCAAGGTGAATTATCTGACTTATGTACATATATGTGTATTCATAACCTCGTCACATGCAGGGCTCCAAGACTTTTCTAGACTTGCCCCGACTCTCTGGAATGGTCTTTCTCGTCTAATTCGGCTTGCTCCTACTTTCTGCTCCTTTAAAAGAACCCTCAAAACCAATCTTTTCATAATCACCTACCCTATTTTGTCTCCTAAAAGCCTCACTACTTATCCACCACTCCATATCTCCCCTCTGTTGTATGAAACTTCCCCCCTCTCTTAGATTGTAAGCTCTTCGGGCAGGGTCTTCTCCTCTTCCTGTTTCACTGTATCCATCTGTCATTTGCAACCCCTATTTAATTACAGTGCTGCGTAATATGCTGGCGTTATATAAATCCTGTTTAATATTATTAATAATATATTTAATAGTGAGGATATCTATCTAGGTGGATTTCTATATTCTGCACAGTTATAGATAAAGTGCTCGAAAAAGCAGACAGATGCCTTCTCAATATCCTCAGCCGATACAGAGCATCCGAGGACAGCTCTGTTTATGTCTCATCCTTTTTTGCTGTAAATGTCAATGTAGCGAGATCCAAACAATGAATTAATAAACTCCATCATAAACTGGTCATTCTCTGCCCCCTGTTGCTTGGATTAAGTATTACAGCTCCTCAAGTCCAGCATTCAATAAAATGAAATATTACCCATATGGAAAAGGTAGTGCAAAGAATATGATTCTTGGAAAAATGCTCTCTGAAATATATAATTTATTGTACATCTCTTATTAGATCTAAGAATAGCATTGGTTTCGCTATTTATGTGACAGAAGGTGTTAAAGCTTTATCACCTTTTGTAAGTTTTCAGCAATGCAATCCTGTACTGAGGGACTATATAGGCCAGGTTTGATCTCTTCAGTTCATAGTTTTAGAGAGTGAATGAAGGGCATTTTTTTATTACAGACATGAGACCACAAGTTTTTTCAGTAATGGCAACAATGAGCCTAAGGAATTACACAACAAAGGTGAGGTTTCTCATATGGAAAGAGTAATTCACTTTTCTTTAAAATGGATTCCAAATTGTGTGCATGCAACTAAAGAGGGGTAGTGTACTGTAAAGTTTTGTTGGAGGGCAGAGATGAATGCAGTGTTCAACCCAGAAATTATTTTTAGCTGGGTGGGAAAAAATTGTAGGCAGATGGCAGCCCCTGTATTGTGACCCAACTTTTCAATAATCACCCCAAAACAGCCGAGTGGTTACTGAAAAGTGCCGGGTGGTGCGCCCAGCTGGAAGAGGCTGGGGAAGAACACTGTGTTTACTTTACTAAAGTCCATCTAACAGACTTAGGTCAAACCAACAAGTTGGTGTGAATCCCTCAGCATTTAGTTGGCCCAGCGTTAGGCTACGTACATGTCAGATGATTCTCTTCCAATAATTGCCCTGGTGTGTGTACAGCTCTCGTCGTTCATAAATCCATCCTGAATGACCATAATGAAAGTGAAAGGGGGAGAGAGTGCAGCGGGGTGCTGCTCTGTTGTTCTCCCCCCTCCATAGAGCACAGCGGAGCTGTATGTACGTCGCTCGTTCATGCATCGTTCAGTCTTTTGCTGTTGGAAAGGATTTCGGAAGATCCTATCCAACTATAATTATTAAACGTGTGTACGCAGCCTTAGTTCCAGCTGTTCTGTTTAGCACTGGAAGCTGACGTAAGTACTTGGGACTTCCACATGGAGAAGCATGCGACAGTACTAAGCCAATGAATGCTGAACAGGAAAGTCTATAGTTCTGTGTGAGCTTTAATTCCAGCAGCCTCTAGCTCACATATGGAGATGCTGCTAGGGAGGGTCAAATAGAAGCAAACCATTTGTTATGTATATAAAATAAAACGGTCAATTAAAATCTTGTATTTTTTCCAGCTGGACAGCAACTTGGCAAGTAAACACCGACCAAAGGGCTTGCAGCCCAGTGAGGAAAGGAATATGCATGAACATTAAAGACATTTGTAAGAACTAAAAGAGAAGCGATTATTTTTTTTGCACTCATAAGCGTTCCTCCTAAAAAGCAATCACAGTCCTTTATGATGTAAAACACATAAGAGCCAACGCTTACAAACTTATCAACTGCACAAAATCACACAATCTATTCACCCATTATTTTTTTTAATTTAAAATATTTTACAATACGTCCGCATAATAAAAAAAGCATTCAAAAAATAAAACACCCCTTCTATTTTTGTTCTAGGTGCAAAGGTATAAAGCAAAAACAGCTCTGTACCCCCTAACACAGAGGGATGCTTGGTACAGCTGCAATGGCTAGAGATCCACTGTCAGAAGGCACCAGAAATATTTAAAAGGTAGATTTACTTAGGACAGTCACACAAAAATACCCAGGTCTGTGAAAAACATGCAGCCTTTTTGATAGTTATAGGCGGACACCATTGATTGCTGCTTGTCTGTAGGATTCTGTAATTCCTCATGAATATGGCAGCTCAGGCCCTTTTAAAACTCATAATTAGCAAATCAGATCTGATCCTGCAATGCATTCACTTTAAAAACTATTAAAATCCAATGATTAGGTGCTGGGGGTCAAGTTGCAAATTTTTCTTTCCTATTTAAAATACTTAAAATGTTCCTATCTATTATACCTGACTGTCAATGTCCATCCAAGGCACTTATTTACAGCTTAGTAAACTTCTCCACAAGATTTTTTTTCGTATTTGAAACCCAATGATAAAGTTCTTTCTTTCTCAGTCTTTTTTCCACAATGTTTCCCGGTCAGTATTTGATTCCTCGCGGGTGAAAAGTAAAAACTTTTTCTCAAGCTGAGAGAGGAGGTAGCTGTAATCTTGAACATCCAGTCGATGAACGCAGCAGACATACAAAGTGAGGGCGGAGGCCAGGAAAAGGCGATCGGGAGAAAGGGAGGGTACCACCCAAAGGATTACAAGTAGTTCCAGAAAGACGGGGTGTCTGAGGTGGGCATAGAGACGGGCAGCACGGGGTGACTTATGAGACAAGGGGTCACCCATTCCAAAGCAGTGGTAATACACCTGTAAGAAAGTTGAATTGAAAAGAAAAAGGTTTAAAAGGCTCTAATTGTTAACTTTATAAGTCATTGAAAACCTTGGAAATAACTTGGATGTGGAGTTATATGCTTATCAACCTATCACAGAATTCTTCTGGTATTCATACAGGGATTTTAAAATCTTCAGCTGACATAACCTTACCAATGCCTCTTACATTGGCGACACCCTTACAGACCAAAAGATCATTGCTATCCATTAAACTGACCTAAATGTCACAAATTGCTCATTGGAACCCCCAGCAACCTCTGGAGAAACACTGGTTGAGAAACACTGATCTAAACATTCCTTCAGGAAATTGATTTTTTTTGATATTCTTTTTTGATATTTTTGAGAAATAACAGGTTTTTTTTTTTTTTGATCCAATGAGAAGTCTGGAAAACACAGTGACAAATGAGAATGTTTCTAACAGCACTCTTACCTGCTTAATGCCCATGAGCTCTGCATAGTCAAAGATAAGCAGCACACTGAAAATAAGCAGCCATGATATGGTGTGTAGCAATGCACAGATCACAGGGAATAATGCACTCCATGGAGCGGTGGGGACATTCCATAGGAAAGGTCCACGTGGGAAAGTCTGCCAGTATCTCATCATGACCTATAAAGTTTAGGGAAAAAAGTTAGGTTACAAAGTAAAAGCTCCCACCAGCAAACAATTTTTATAATGACATCTATACAATGATAGTCTGATGTACTAACAAAATACACTTCATGCAGTCTATAGAACAAATTTATTTTATGATATAACAATTATAAGCTACATAAACCAATATTTTCTCAATAGGAGCAAATTAAAGTTTAAATGACAAGGACTTTACTAAACATCTGATAATTCAAAAATTATATATATATA
Organism: Pyxicephalus adspersus; assembly: GCF_032062135.1. Lineage (NCBI taxonomy): Eukaryota > Metazoa > Chordata > Amphibia > Anura > Pyxicephalidae > Pyxicephalus > Pyxicephalus adspersus. The sequence goes on from NC_092871.1 coordinate 12,784,555, forward strand.
TACAGCCTGATTTATTAAAGCTCTCAAAGACTGAAGAATAGACCATCATGAGAAAACCTGGGTGATCCAGCAAATCTGGAATAGATCTGGTCCAGGATGGAGAACATTTCCCAACTAATAGCAAATCATGTCCTCAGTGATTCACTACACACCCCATAATCACAATATTGTATACAATAATGGCTGGGGGATCACGGATCAGTAAACTGATTGGAACCCTTGAAATACCTTTCAGGTCTTTAGGGAACCCCTGCGATAAATACCATATCCACAGATCACAGTATACTAGTGTAGTGGTCAGTAGGAAGAATGCCTCTTACATTGGCGACACCCTTACAGACCAAAAGATCATTGCTATCCATTAAACTGACCTAAATGTCACAAATTGCTCATTGGAACCCCCCCGTAACCTCTGGAGAAACACTGATCTAATTTTTTTTTCTTATCTTCTTTTTTGTACCGCTTCCACTGATATTTTTGGGAAATAACAGGTTTTTTTGATCCAATGAGAAGTCTGGAAAACACAGTGACAAGTGAGAATGTTTCTAACAGCACTCTTACCTGCTTAATGCCCATGAGCTCTGCATAGTCAAAGATAAGCAGCACACTGAAGATAAGCAGCCATGATATGGTGTGTAGCAATGCACAGATCACAGGGAATAACGCACTCCATGGAGCGGTGGGGACATTCCATAGGAAGGGTCCACGTGGGAAGGTCTGCCAGCATCTCATCATGACCTATAAAGTTTGGGGAAAAAAAAAAAAAGTTAGGTTACAAAGTAAAAGCTCCCACCAGCAAACAATTTTTATAATGACATCTATCCAATGATAAGTCTGATGCACTAACAGAATATACTTAATGCAGTCTATAGACAAATACAAATCTCTTTTTTGATATAACAATTATAAGCTACATAAACCAATATTTTCTCAATAGGAGCAAATTAAAGTTTAAATGACAATGACTTTACTAAACATCTGATAATTCAAAAATTATTCATAGCCTTTAATATATAGCTTGATTTAATAAACCTCTCCAAGACTGAAGAATGGACCATTACGAGAAAACCAGGGTGATCCAGCAAACCTGGAATAGATCTGGTCCAGGATGGAGAACATTTCCCAACTAATAGCAAATCATCTTTAAGAAATCCATTTTAGGTTTGCTAGACCACCCAGGTTCTCCCATGATAGTCTATCTTCTCCAAAGTGTATCCATCATTATTGTTATTACTAAACAGGATTTATATAGCGCCAACATATTACGCAGCGCTGTACATTAAATAGGGGTTGCAAATGACAGACAAATACAGTGACACAGTAGAAGGAGAGGACCCTGCCCCGAAGAGCTTACAATCTAGGAGGTGGGGAAGTAACACACAATAGGAGGGGGAATGATGCTTTTTAATAAGACTGACACATTACCTGGAGAGAAACAGCAGTGCACAATATGTACACGGAGCGCTGAAGAACACCGAACACCCGGGTCACCACCTCCTTTAATGGAGACCAGGCCATGAGGCTGTGCTGGCAAACAAATATAAAAAGCAAGGCCACGTTGATCCCCAGAGAGCGCAGGAACTGGGAATCTCCAACAGCATCCCGCCACAGAAGAGGGGGTTCACCTGTCAAAGAAAAGAGGAGAGTTAGAAATGTACAATCTGTTTATTGGACGGGAGGTCCTTGCAGCAATCCTGGGTAGCTGACAGCCACTGAGCAGCCCCAACTACAAAGTGTTGGACAGGGTACAATTAGTGGTTTCCCACCACCCCAATCTAATTTCTATGGGGAGCCACAGGCAAGATGCTGCTTGATCCCTTTGCCCGACGAGGAAGTGGTAACTTCACTGCAACCTCACCACCCATGCAGGTTGAGGACTGGGCCATTGTAGAGGAAATGGAGCCAAGGAGTTGAAAGAAACAATCTCCAAAGGACATTCTTATGTATTCATCTGTAACACTGCCAACCATTGCCTGATGAAGAGCAGCATGGTGGCTCAGAGGTTAGTTCTCCGGTCTTCGCTGGGTTTGAATCTCAGGACACTATCTGCATGGAGCTTGCAGGTCCTCCCTGTGCAGGGTTCTCCCCAGGCCCTTTTAGCTGGGCGCACCACCTGGCACTTTTCAGCACCCATCCGGCTGTTTTTGGGTGGTTAGTAAAGAGTTGGGTCACAATACAGGGGCTGCCACCCACCTACAATTTCTTCCCATCCGGCTTAAAAAAAATTCTGGGTTGAGCACTGCCGTGTTTGTGTGGGTTTCCTCCAGGTTCTCTGGTTTTCTCCCAAAAACATGCAGTTAGGGTAATTGGCTTCCCACCAAAAGTTGACCTTAGACTACATTAATGACATATGACTATGGTACGGACATTAGATTGTAAGCTCCTTAGAGGGACAGTTAGTGACATGACTACGGACTTTGTACAGCGCTGTGTATTATGATGGCACTATATAAAATCTGTGTATAAAAGGAGAAACCACTGGCTGAATCTTCAGATGTGGACACCAGCAGGAACAAAACACGCACATCAGGAGACATGAAAGTCATCACTCTTATACGTATCGGATTCTTCAGCTGCCGGTTTATTTTTACTACAAATCGGGAGGAGACAGATGCACCCAAAAATGGATCAGGCCGTGTTTTTAGGGTGCAATTACCAATGCATAGCAAGGCAGGAACACATGCAATGTGTATGGCAATGCAAACACAATCACTGTGCAATGTGTGAATGGGAACATGTGTTCCCCCATGGTATTGCACTACAATCTACATATATGAATGCCTTGCAATGTGCTGACACGGAGGTGGGGAAGTAACACACAATAGGAGGGGGAATGATGCTTTTTAATAAGACTGACACATTACCTGGAGAGAAACAGCAGTGCACAATATGTACACGGAGCGCTGAAGAACACCGAACACCCGGGTCACCACCTCCTTTAATGGAGACCAGGCCATGAGGCTGTGCTGGCAAACAAATATAAAAAGCAAGGCCACGTTGATCCCCAGAGAGCGCAGGAACTGGGAATCTCCAACAGCATCCCGCCACAGAAGAGGGGGTTCACCTGTCAAAGAAAAGAGGAGAGTTAGAAATGTACAATCTGTTTATTGGACGGGAGGTCCTTGCAGCAATCCTGGGTAGCTGACAGCCACTGAGCAGCCCCAACTACAAAGTGTTGGACAGGGTACAATTAGTGGTTTCCCACCACCCCAATCTAATTTCTATGGGGAGCCACAGGCAAGATGCTGCTTGATCCCTTTGCCCGACGAGGAAGTGGTAACTTCACTGCAACCTCACCACCCATGCAGGTTGAGGACTGGGCCATTGTAGAGGAAATGGAGCCAAGGAGTTGAAAGAAACAATCTCCAAAGGACATTCTTATGTATTCATCTGTAACACTGCCAACCATTGCCTGATGAAGAGCAGCATGGTGGCTCAGAGGTTAGTTCTCCGGTCTTCGCTGGGTTTGAATCTCAGGACACTATCTGCATGGAGCTTGCAGGTCCTCCCTGTGCAGGGTTCTCCCCAGGCCCTTTTAGCTGGGCGCACCACCTGGCACTTTTCAGCACCCATCCGGCTGTTTTTGGGTGGTTAGTAAAGAGTTGGGTCACAATACAGGGGCTGCCACCCACCTACAATTTCTTCCCATCCGGCTTAAAAAAAATTCTGGGTTGAGCACTGCCGTGTTTGTGTGGGTTTCCTCCAGGTTCTCTGGTTTTCTCCCAAAAACATGCAGTTAGGGTAATTGGCTTCCCACCAAAAGTTGACCTTAGACTACATTAATGACATATGACTATGGTACGGACATTAGATTGTAAGCTCCTTAGAGGGACAGTTAGTGACATGACTACGGACTTTGTACAGCGCTGTGTATTATGATGGCACTATATAAAATCTGTGTATAAAAGGAGAAACCACTGGCTGAATCTTCAGATGTGGACACCAGCAGGAACAAAACACGCACATCAGGAGACATGAAAGTCATCACTCTTATACGTATCGGATTCTTCAGCTGCCGGTTTATTTTTACTACAAATCGGGAGGAGACAGATGCACCCAAAAATGGATCAGGCCGTGTTTTTAGGGTGCAATTACCAATGCATAGCAAGGCAGGAACACATGCAATGTGTATGGCAATGCAAACACAATCACTGTGCAATGTGTGAATGGGAACATGTGTTCCCCCATGGTATTGCACTACAATCTACATATATGAATGCCTTGCAATGTGCTGACACTTATAGAAACAGAGGTGCTAGACCTAATTTTTAATTTACAATGGGATACATAATGTATTGTGTGTAATATTTACATTCTGCATTGCCAGCCCATGAAATCGCAGATGGGTGGAGGAAGGATTGGTTGTCTTGCACTTTACAGTTTTTACACATTGGTTGTCATTAAAATTGTTGGGGTCTTTACTGCGTTAAGTTTTCACATGGCTTTACCCAGACACTGGCCCTTTAAATCAGGGCTATATGGTGTTGGCGCCTTTAAGAATCACGTGATACAACACGCACTCCCACGTGACCACAAAACTGCCCGACCAGCGCCCCCCCAAATCCCTATAAAGCCAGAAACACAAATGGCCCGAAAACATCTAAAGCTTCCCGCCATGGTCACCCGCCATCCCGCCCTACTCACCCTCCGGCCCCTCACTGATATTCCTCAGAAGAACCCCGAATGACAAGAACCGCACAAACTCCGCCCCAGTACCGAACCCGGCCACGAAGCATAGCAAAGAGAACAGGCCCAGGAGCACGCAGACCGGCATGGAAGGGGCCGGGGACCCGGTGCTGGTCATTTCACTTCCCGCCGACATGTTCGCACACAGCTTCCTAAACTCCCCCACACCGCCCTCCGGCCGCCTCTATGCCACGCCTATCCATGACATCATGTGACCATCCCTGTGCATCACCACGAGCACAGTCTATTATGACTTTGTGCAGCTCAGTTACCAACGCCCGGCTAGCTCAGTCGGTAGAGCATGAGACTCTTAATCTCAGGGTCGTGGGTTCGAGCCCCACGTTGGGCGAAATTTTTTTTTCAAATTTGTTTTATTTTCTAATGACAAATTTTACTGAAAAAAACAGAAAAACAGATTGTTTAGGTAAATGGCAAATAAGATAGCGTGTCTTCCAAAAACAGACAATGTTAAAGCATACTTAAACTCGGAATTTTCACTTTACATAAAAGGGTACACAACCTAAAATTAGGTAAAAATTCTGTTTATTTTTTTAAGTGCAACAGTTTTTTTTTAGGTGCCTAGGCGATTGAGAATAAATGGGAGTGTAGAGCCTCCCGGGATACCTACGTCATCCCCGGAGGCTCTTGGGTGCTCCTTCTGCGCATGCCCGAGCTTCTCAGGCATGCGCAGAAGAGGCCTTTTTGTCAAAAAAAAAAAAATTGGCTTTTTTGCCCATCTACCTCACCTGATCTCCCGTCTCGTTTGGTGACATAGGAAGAAGAAGCCAGAAGAAGAAGAGAAGATGGAGGCGCCCGGAGCCCTGGCCTGAAGACATATGCTGGGATGACGCGGGCCCTGATAGAGGAGACCTCCAGATGGATCAGACTGCCCTGCAGGATTGAAGGTAAGTGTATTTTTGTTGTTATGGGGTACTTTTTAGTTTAGTTCCTCTTTAAATCATGATCTAGTCTGTTTCCCCAATGATAAGACAATGTCTTATAATATTTTTTGCTACATCCCCTTATTTTCAGGGGATGTCTTATTTTTTCATGAACAACAATCTATATTTATTCTTGAACAAAAAATCAACAAATATTCAAATATAGTCATGTCATCATCTTCGGGAACATCATCATAACTCTCCATTGGCCAACTGAACCATTGGCCTCAATTTCTTACGTCTAGCTATAGCTTTTTACTTAAAGGCACAAGCAAGTTTCAGGTCGTTGGAGTTACGGGTCGTCTCAAAGTTTTGTTTCCCCAGGGAAAGTCAGGAAAGGACATTCACTCTGAGATGTCACAAACACTGGGGGAGAAATGTCCTTCCTTCAGCAGTGTCAAAACCTGGATATCTATGGCCCGTAACTCAAACAACGTGAAACTTGCTTGTGCCTCTGCCATCACAGCTTCTCACTAAAAGAAAAAACAGTTTTAGGAATCTCAAAGACCTGATATTTGCACAGTTACATACTAAGATATTAGCCTGTCATATGCCCCCACACTCATTTTTCTATTTCATGTGGAAGGGGGCAAAGCCAGGAACTTCTCAGCACCCCCTCGTAATTCAAAGATACTTTCTGATAGAGCATTTATACTTTGTGGCTGCTTTACAAAGAAAACACCCAGAAAGCATTCAGATTACATTTGGTTTACTTAAACTAAAATTTCACTTGGGGTCTAAAATATTTCAGCATTGAACTCTGCAAGGAATGTCAGATCCCGTTTTCTCCAACTGAGCTCTCTGGTTCCATCTGCCAACCCGTACTTACTGCTCAGTCCTGTAATGAGGTAAGGAAGTGCAACATTGTCACTACACAAGTATTTAACACTTCTGGAAGTGCTGTATTTAATAGGGGCTCCAGAACTGGAACAGAGAAAATACAGGGGATACATGTTGTTGGAGAGGTGAGGACATTGCACAGACCACTATCGACCTTTAAGATTTGCAGAAATGCCTGACGGTGTCACTTTAAAGGAAACCTGTCTTGGGAGGAATATGTAGGCTGCCTTTAAAGAGTAAAAGACTTTACTTTTTTTTTTTTGGTGAAATAAATAATTCATAAAACTAGGCCAGATACAGCCTGGCCAGTAGTTTGTTCTGGCCTAACGCCCCCTGACCGATCCGGCCTAATGCTGGCCAGAAACCCTCGGCTCCAGAGGATCGGAACGGCCAGGGGGTGTTATAAACTACTGGAGCCGGAGCCGAAGAAGCTCCAGTGCCGTCTCGTTGCGGTGGCTCCCCTATTTATCGCAGCCAGCGTTGATGCTTCCACCACTGCGGTAAATAGGGAAAGCTCCCCTGAGGGAAATCCTTCTCCTCCGCAATGCATACCGATGAGAGGGATTTCACTTCAGGGGGCGTTCCCTGGTGGTGGGCGAAGCCATTAGGACGGGACTCGGAGTCCGGCCTAGTGTGCTCCCGCCCACCCCTGAAATAGCCTATTGGCCATGAAAGTTTGCCGACCCCGAGGTAAGGGGTTAAAGCAAGGAACCACAACATAGTGGAGAACACAGGTAGTTAAAAGGAGGTAGCGGAGCTGGAGCAGAGGAAAAGTAGGAAACGCAGGCCACCAGAGAGGTGAAGATACTGCCCTATAGGAACATGATCTCCTAGATTGTAAGCTCTTCGGGGCAGGGTCCTCTCCCCCTGTGTTGCGGTCTGTCATATGCAACCCCTATTTAATATACAGCGCTGTGTAATATGTTGGTGCTATATAAATTCTGTTTTATTATTAATAATAAAAATAATAATAACTTGCCTTTTTTGCTGTAAGGTAGAATGTACAGGTGCCAGGATGTATGTAACATAATGCCCAACTGTTAGTACCAGTTGAAAAAAAACAAAAACATTGCCCACCCATTGCTGGTTGGTCTCAGTAGGAACTCCACCTCTGCTTTGGTGTCTGTTTGATGAAGAGCGTCCCCTTGTTGGTGTTAGTTTGATGAAGAATGCCCTTCCTGCTCATTTGAGACGTATGAATTCTAGGTAATCCTGCAATAAATTCCATTTTTTTAAATACCTGATAAATGATATGAACTGGATATGGATAAATAGTTTTAATAATACATGGGGATCAAAAATTGGAAAATGAAAACCAATGTGAAGGACAGATTAAAGCGATTTTATTGTACAGAATGTTATAGGGACAAAGCTGGGAAATAAGGTGGATCAGCTAATATATTGGTTCTCTTGACTTAGTGAGCTCATGGCAGAGCTTAGAGACAGAACTTAAAGCCAGGTTGTCACTAAGCAAAATGACTGCAAGCTTATGACAACATAGGATGATGCAGTAAAGCGGAACTAAAGATTTCAATTTTTGAAATGTTAGCATTTTCCTTTACGGACATAATGTACAGGGGCCTCAGCACTGCAGGTTACACATATGACAGATCTATCATTACGCCCATTATATTTGCACCCAGTTTGCTCTTTTTTGCATTCCGTCAGTGGAAAGGCTGTTGAGCTGCTCCTATTCTGTGTGCCGCCGACACCACGGCAGATTTCCTTGACTGGTCCAATGGTTGAATGGATGAAAGTATTGAAGGGCTTGCACCTTCTATTCACAATAAATATAGTTGATCTCATGGCTTGGGTGCAGTTGAAACCTGTGGGACCCGCTGAAGTGATATGCTTTGCTTTAAAGCTGCCCCAGGGGTTTCTACCACTGCATGGGGGGACGCTAAAAAGAACTCCATAGATCAACAGAATTGTGGCCACTGAAAATACTTTGCCAAACATGGTCTGGAAAAAAAAACACAAGCAAAGTAGTAAATTTCCAAATGAAAAATTCACATTTATTTATAAACACTAAATGGTATTGATTCTTCCTCCTCAACCAGGCTTCTACTGAAGTAAACTAAATACAACCTCTCTGAGCAGTCGATGGTAGCATGGGTGCATTATAGATTCCGTCACCTATATTGCACGGTCACCACAATGTGGTCTATCCCATTTCTATTTTTCAATGCAAGAAGAGGTATTATTGATGACTGAATGAGGTGCCCCACATAGAATGTTAAAGAGGAAAGTAGCTGGGGTGGCTTGGAGTATGTAACTTTTGTATCAATGGGAAGAAAAATGAAAACCCAAATGGTGTCAGTGAGATGAAGAGCGTCCCCTTGTTGGTGTCAGTGAGATGAAGAATACCCTTCTTGCTTATGTGAGACGAATGAAGAATCCTCCTACCCCCATACTGGTACCAGCAGAATTAAAATGCTCTCTTGTTAGTGTCAGTAGAATGCCTCCCCTTACAGGTGTCAAAGAGATGAACCATACTGGTTGGAGTTAGTAGGATGAGGAATCCCCCCCTGTTGGTGAGATACAATGTAGAGTGCCCCCTAAATTAGAGCTAGGGAGTTGATATATGACTCTTTGTTGGTGTCATAAAGATGGGGGTGTCCTCCTTTGTTGGTGTCAGGGGTACAAAATATTCCGTCATGATGGTGTCAAGGATAAAAAGATCATGACCTCAATGGTGTCAGTCGGATGTAAAAATACATGTGCTATATGCAAGATTACCAAGTGACAATAAAGAAAAAACCTAAAAGAAAGGAAACAAAAATGCAGCCACCATAGGTAATCCTGCAATAAATTCGATTTTTTTTAAATACCTGATAAATGATATGAACTGGATATGGATAATTAGTTTTATTATTACATGGGGATCAACAATTGGAAAATGAAAACCAATGTTAAAGAAAGTTTAAAGCGATTTTATTGTACAGAATGTTATAGGGACAAAGCTGGGAAATAAGGGGGATCAGCTAATATATTGGTTCTCTTGACTTCGTGAGCTCATGGCAGAGCTTAGAGACAGAAATTAAAGCCAGGTTGTCACTAAGCAAAATGACTGCAAGCTTATGACAACATAGGATGATGCAGCAAAGCGGAATGAAGGATTTCAATTTTTGGAAGGTTAGCATCTTCCTTTACGAACATAATGAACAGGCGCCCCAGCACTGCAGGTTACACATATGACCGAATTATCCTTACGCCCATTATATTTGCACCCAGTTTGCTCTTTTCTGCATTCGGTCAGTGGAAAGGCTTTTGAGCTGGTCTTATCCTGTGTGCTGCTGACACCACGGCAGATTTCCTTGACTGGTCCAGTGGTTGAATGGATGAAAGTATTGAAGGGCTTGCACTGTCCATTCACAATAAATATATTTGAACTCATGGCTTGGGTGCAGTTGAAACCAGTGGGACTCTCTGAAGTGATATGCTTTTCTTTAAATTTGTCCCAGGCCTTTGTACCTGTGCATGGGGGGAAGCTAAAAAGAACTCCACAGATCAACAGAATTGTGGCCACTGAAAATAGCTTGCCAAACATGGTCTGGAAAAAAAAAAAACACAAGCAAAGTAATAAACTTCCAAATGAATGAACATAGATTCCGTCACATATATTGCACGGTCACCACAATGTGGTCTATCCCATTTCTATTTTTCAATGCAAGAAGAGGTATTATTGATGACTGAATAATGTGGCCCACATGTAGCCCAGAGGAAAGTGGCTGGGGTGGCATGGAGTATGTAACTTTGTATCAATGGGAATAAAAAAGAAACCCCAAATGGTGTCAGTGAGATGAAGAGCGTCCCCTTGTTGGTGTCAGTGAGATGAAGAGTGCCCCTCTTGCTCCTGGTATAGGTAATAGGTTAGTGTCAGTGGAAGAATGCCTCAACTCAACAGTGTTAATGAGATGAAGAATTTCATATTTGGTTGGTGTCATTGGGATGAAAAACATCTAACTTGTTTGTTTCAATTGGACCACGAATAACCCTTGGTTGATGTCAGTAAACTGCCCCTTGTTGGTGTCAAAGGGATGAGGAGTGTTTCCTTGGTGTTGGGGACAGTGAGAAGAAGAGTGTTTATAAAGAAGGGGTATAAAATGCCCCCTTGTTGGTGTTAGGGGTATAAGGAATACCCCTTGTTGGTGGCAGTGCAAAGAACACCTCCCTTACTGGTGCAATTGGCATGAAAATGCCCCTCTGGTTGGTTTAATTGGTATAAAGAGCGTCTCCTGGTTGATGTCATTGAAATGAAGAGTACCACCTTTCTGGAGTTAGTGGGATAACAAAAGCCCAATCAATAGTGGCAGTGTCCTGCACCCCTTCCCTTCAATAGCTCTTGTCCTGCACCCCTTCCTCTGAAACTATGCCAGCAAAGTTGGGCTAAGTAATCCCCTGCCCAACCACACCTTAATAGCCTAATTCTGCCTGGTGGGGTTCATGCTTAAAGCATACAGGTACCATTGGGTGTGAACATTTGCCTTTACTTGCATAAATACAGTGTTAGAATAAAAATAAAATGTAGATATAATGTAGATATAAAAACATTTTATTCTATATTTGTCCTGTTTACAGTGACACTACAGGGTCTATATATATAAAGCAGTGAATTTGATACTCGGCACATATTCTCAGGTGGAGAATCAGTTACTGCCATTTAAAAAAATCAAATGGACGTAGAACATTTCCTACCAGAGTATGTGTGTATTAGATTTCCCATTTTATAAATGGACCTCTCAAATTTTATTTCTTGTATGAAGAATTGTAAAGGTATTTAAAAAAAATATGGATTTGTTTTTCAATTTTACCTTCAACACTAAAAAAAAAGTTTTCGTTCATCTGATCGGTGAAAGCGTGACACATGGGTAAGTAGGTGACTTTTTTGTATGAGTGTAATATGACTTGGATATTACAAACCATCAATCATGACAAATGCTCCCTAATTCTCCTAGAAATGAGCTACTTCCAATTAATAACAGAGAAGGGTTTAAATAAAATGATTGCATAGCTGGATAGACTGCACAAATGCAAGGTTGTGCATGGCTGTCCAAACATTTATACAATTAAAGTGTACGTAAGTTTCACTTACCTTTACCTATGAAAAGCCCTCAAACCCTCAACAAACCAAGCCCAATGAGTCCCACTCTGTCTTGGTTTCCCTTATCTTTCTGGTGCTTGCCATTCCATCCAGTGCCGCCATTTTCTTTCTTCCAGGTTCTTCCTCACATCACCCAAACTTGCACTGTGCAGGCATGAGATCAGGTGATGAATCTTCCTCCCATTGTAAAAAAAAAAGCGCCAATCCCAATGCGCATGCATAAGACCAAGCACTTTTGTTTTTACAGCCCCTTAATGACGAATACGCTTAAAGAGCAGCCCACAGCCTCCTGGGATATATGACACAAGCCAAGAGGCTTTTTCCCTTCATTCTTTACTTTAACCACAGTTAAACCAAAAATTGAAGTGGAGGGGACCTCTCAAAAAAGTATTTAAAAAAAAAGCACACACAATTTTCCATTTTATAAAAGGGATAGCCATTTTTTTAATATATTGTTACAGTATGTCCGTTTTAAGTTAATGTTCATGTATAGTCAAAACTTTTTGTGTTTTTGTACCTTCCTGTCCTGAATATGCAAGAGGATGTGATACAAAATCCTAACAACTAAAGAAGAAATCCCCTATGGGACAGCTGTCACCAGAGTTGGGGTCCCCATTGGAAGTGTTGACCTCTTGTTACATTAACAACTTTAACCTTTTCCATAATTTTCTGTCTTGATAAGAACAGTCACCAAGCTACATGGTGAATCTAAACAATAGGGGGGGCGAGATAGCAATGTTAGCTAGACAATGGTGCTATGCCTTTCCTGCTCAATCCAAGGCTAAAAGAAATAAATCAGTAGTTTTGGGTATACATACACTTTAAATTCATTATAGTTAATTAGTTTATGGCTGAAAGCATTTCAGGAATACTGTAGATCAGTGTTTGTCAAAGTTTTTAACATGGGGGAACCCTTGAAATTACTTTCATGTCTTAGGTAACTTCTGCTATAATAACTATATCCACAGCTCACAGTACATAGTGTGGTGGTCAGTAGGAAGAATGTCTCTTATATTGCTGGCCATTGGGAAGAATGTCACCCTTACTGATCATTGGTATCACTTAAACTCACCCAAAAGGATTGCCCATTGCACAAAGAAACCCCTAGTAGCCTATAGAGGAACCCTGGTTGGGAAACTTTGCTGTAGATGGTTGATAAGTACAAAAAATATCTACTCCACTTATTATATAAATTATATAATTTGAAACCCACCTGATTCACCTCTTCAGCTCTCATAGGAAGTGGGTGTCTTGTATGTGTTAATCCTTCATGAGTCAGAGTATTTATATTTGATTTTAGCCTTACACAATATTTACACTTATTGTGGTAGAATATAATTAGCTTCCAATTTGGATGTCTATTAACTTGGGTCAATCTGACCCCGATCCACTTTGTGTATATTCCTTTCAATGGCACATCTGGCAACAAAAAAGGTGAAAACAGAAAGTGCATATTCAAGGAAATTGTAGATAAGCAACTTAGAAAACAACAAATCATTAAAACAAAAAAGCAGAAATTACAGACCAGTTTAACCAGTGAATTTATTAATTAAGAAAATATGTATCAGTGATGGCTACTAGATAACAGCAACACCCAACAGATTCAACAGGATGGCTTCTTGATCCTTGTAGTCCCTCCTCACTATAGTTTATATAGTTATACCACCAAAATAGCAGGGAATGCATATAGATTGAAGATAAAATACAATATATAAATAACTAAACCTGTCGCTGCTGAGTGAATAAAAGGAATGGTATAAATCTTTGCTTAGGTTTTTGACCCTAATAAGAAATATTATGTTTTATATACATAGCAAATAAAAGGTTAGCTGCAAATATCAACTAATATTATGACCACCCATCTCCCTATGATAAACTCTATCAGATAATTATCTACAATTATTAGACAAAGTTATAAATTCAGTGTGATAGCTTCAATCTTCTAAAATTATTAAAATAACCAATATGAGAAACAAATACTGTATAGAAACGCTATGTTCTAAATTGTGCTATGACATTTAATTTATGCTCTCTAAGTCTAACATGAAGCAATTCAATCCAACATATATTAAGCCATAGATTCAAACAGCAAAATTCAAATGTGTTGTGGAGAAACTCATAATATGTTGAGTCAGTGCTTCCATTCTAGTTAAGGGCAACATATCAACCCTGGAGCACATTGGGGTAGAGAAGATATTCAGCCAATAATGGCTGATTACTTGGCATTGAATACATAGGACCAAATTTATCAAAGCTTTCAAGGACTGGAGATGATCAACTGGAATAGAATTGGTCCAGGAATGAAAAGATTAGCCAAATAGCAATTGGAAGAAGGAAGAGAGAAGAACAGCTCTTTGTGGCTTTGTGGTAGTTTATATATTATTCATGATTAACATCCTAATTTAAACATAGCCCAACTAGATTATAAATCCATTCATAAAGTGTCACAGGTAGTCAAAAACATAAAATCCTATTTTGCTCCAGGTAATCTCCAGAAAGAAGCCAGCAATGGCAGTGCACCCAATTATGTTATACCAGGTTTATTTTTTTCTTGAGCAAATACTTTTGCCGTTAATAATGGTCTCTGATATTTTAAAAACAAGGGCATACTACCTTTTTCAAATGTCTTAAAGTGAACCTGACCTTTGTCCAGACAGGGCAAAAAATCATTCACTATAATGGCAGCTCTAGCAGCTCCCCTACTGCTGTATTTGACTGCTGATAGTAAAAGGAAGCAACTCATTTATTATTATTTTTATTACTAAGTATTTATTAAGTATTTGATTCGATATAGCGCCAATATATTACTCAGAGCTGTACATTAAATACTTACATAAGACTGTAGCCATGGGACAATATTGGGTAACTGGGTGGCCATTTGCCAATTACTGCCAGTTAGAGGAAGAGGAGTGAGTCACATATTTTCCCATGCCCATATGAACTTAGATAACAATAAAATTTCTGATTTAATGCCTTCAATGCTGCAACAGGTATCAAGAAAAAAAGTAATAGTATTGCATATGTTTTACAATTTATAAATCACATCTACACCTATGTAAATAAAATGAGAAGTGAAGGAAATGTTTGTTTTCCAAATCAGGATAGTGGCCTAGGGTGGGACTGAAATCCTGCACTATATTACTGTCTATTCTTTGTTTATTGAATGTGTGATTGGAGAACAAAACACAGATAATACAGTGAAGCATGGAATAAAGCTATTTCGTTTATTGAATGTTATAAGGACAAAGCAGGAATAAGGGAAACAGCAGTTAAATGATCACATTTGCACATTCTTTAGAGCGTAAAGATAGAACCTTAAGCCAGGACGTCACTAAGCAAAATGACTCCATAAAATTATTTTGACAATAAAGAATGCAGTAAAGCTGAATGAAGCAATAACATATTTTGGAGTGTTAGCACCGTCCACTACGGACATAATGAACAGGTGCTCCGGAACTGCAGGTTACACATATGATAGAATTTACAGTACGTGCACTATATTTGCAAGTGGTTGTCTGTCTGCATTCGGTCAGAGTAAAGGCTTTTGAGCTGCTCTTATTCCTTCCGTTAGCGACACCACGGCAGATTTCCTTGACTGGTCCAGTGGTTGAATGGATGAAAGTATTAAACGACTTGCACTGTCCGTTCACAATAAATATATCGGTATTCATGATTCGGTTGCAGTCAAAACCAGCGGCACTCTCTGTAGTGACATGTTTTTCTCGAAAGTTTTCCCATGTCTTTACACCTCTGCATGGGGGAAGGTTGAAAAGAACTCCACAGATCAACAGAAATGTGGCCACTGAAAATATCTTGCCAAACATTGTCTAAAAATACAAAAGCACAAGGAAAATATTAAACTTCCATAACAAATGATGACATTCTTTAAAACACTAACTTGTATTGATCCTCCCCACCTGAGGCTTCTACAGCAGTAAGCAAAATATAACCAAATACCTCCCGGAGCTAGTCCAGTTGTGTTGTAGATCCCATCACCATTTGCACTACAATAAGGTCTACCCCATTTTTTTTTTTCAATGCAAGCAGAGGTGCTACCGTAGGTTGATCCTCTTCGTTTTGAATCCTGGACCCGATCCATTTCAGGTGTGCTGGATCACCCAGCTTCACTGATGAAAGTGTATCTGCTCCAGCCTTGGAGAGCTTTAATAATTCAGGCCCATAGTATCAAATTGATGATAACAGTGGGAAGAAGAAGACATTCCCCCTCCCTCCTCTGGTAGGCATCACTTGACATACCCCTTCAGGCTCAACCTGCTCGAGGTGTCATGAAGAGTCTCTCCCATCCTTACATACCCTTTTTTTAAGTGTCAGTGGAATAAAAAATTCCTTCCCTCAATGATGTCAATGAGGTGAAGACTTGCATTGCTATTGGTGTTGGTTCCAATGGGAAGAAAAGTGCCCCACTTAGTGGTGTGAGTAGGATAAGAATGTCCACATGTTGGTGTCATTCAGATGTAGAATACCCCCCACTCGGGAGTAAGTATAATGACAAAAGCCCACCGCAGGGGTGGGCTGAAGAATACCCTAGCATTGATTTTCAGTTGTTTCTTATACCTTTTGTCCTGCACCTCTTCCTATGGACCTACAGTATGCTAACAGTGTTATGTAAAGTGTTCTCCTGCCCAACTATACCTGTATAGTGTACTACCATAAGGTAATAGACACGTGAACTATGCAGGTACCATTGGGTAGGACCATCTGCCTCTGCTTGAATTGATATAGTGTTTAAAAATAAATATGTTAGTGTAAATTATCCATTTATTCTATATTTGTCCTGTTAAAAATGGCACCAAATGGTCTAAATATAAAGCAGTGAATCTTATATTCAACACATTTTCTGAACCTGAGCTCACATAGCCCACTCAACACACATTCTCTAGTGGAGAATAATTTGTGCTTCTCAGGTCATAACGCCAATGATCTTGGCTATCCATAAGAGTGATATTCTTACAACCGGCCAGCAATGCAAGAGGCCTTCCTGCTATTGACCACCATGCCATTATACTGTGAGTTAAAATAAATAGTAATTATAGTGGGGGTTTCCCTGAAAACTTTAAGGTATTTCAATGGTTTCCCTGTGTCAAAAAAGTTAAAAAAAAGCTGCCTTAGAAATTTTGTTCTGTTAGCATTACAAAGTTATTCACAATTCAATTGAGACATTTTTTTGATTGTGCTGCATTTTAAATGCATATTTAAAAAAAAATGAATTAAAGCAAAATAGGTTCAAATATTATTTGTAATAAACATATAAATATGCTAAAAAAATCACCAGAAAAATATTAGCTAAGGGTAGAGTTATTAGGACTAATTAAGATAAACAAAGGCCTAATAAATGGATAAAAAAAATGTATGCAATGTATTTAAAAAAACTTTTTCCACTTTCCACTATAAGAATACTTGATCAGGCAGGTCATTATTGCAGAAAGGTGGAGGGGATATCCCTTATGCAATAATATCTTCTACCTGCCTTATCGCTCCAGGCAATAAAGCTGAGCTGTGCATGCTAGGTGTCCGCTTTGTTTGCCAATATACCCGGCATTCCTGGCCTTCTCTGTGTGCCGGGAATTAATAACTGGATTTTTGTAATCCTGGCCCAGCACAAAAAGACGTCTGAGGACCACAAGGAGGAAGGTAAGAAAGAAGTAGATAGCGGTGCCCAGTGAGGGATCGGGGACAGGTGCGTAAAGTTGTGTTTAATTCCTCTTTAATTAAACAGTGGATACAAATGTAATACATATGTTACTCTGTATATTTCTATCTCCCATTTGAGTAGGGAAAATGAGGTCACTGCCATTTGAAACTCATGAACCTGGAAGATTCTCCACCTGAGAACATTGCTGAATAGTGGATTCACTTATTTTAAAAATAGACCCCTATGCCAGTAGCAGATCTGCTGTAATCATACCCTCACTGCTATTCCTGAC
Organism: Pyxicephalus adspersus; assembly: GCF_032062135.1. Classification (NCBI taxonomy): domain Eukaryota; kingdom Metazoa; phylum Chordata; class Amphibia; order Anura; family Pyxicephalidae; genus Pyxicephalus; species Pyxicephalus adspersus. The sequence goes on from NC_092871.1 coordinate 12,802,071, forward strand.
ACTTATTTTGAGAGCAAGGCATTGCATGCAAGTGTAAAGAGCAGACACATACTTTTAGCTTATCCAGCAGCCACTGGGGTGTCTAGAGAGCTAAGCTTTCCAAAATTAAAAGATCTGAATCAGGAGTATCACTAGCATGGAGGAGTTTGATATAGAAAGACATGCTAATGATTTGAACATCTCTTACAGGGGCTGTTTCTGTACTGCAAGAAGACAGGGAGTGTGCTCCTGGCTGTGAGCTACATCAACAACATAGGTAGCAGGCCCGGCCATTTTTGCTCACCCCGTGTTGAAGTGGCTATGTCGTCTTTTTACCCCCTAGCTAGACCCTGCTTGGTTGGTAAGAATAATGAATGCTTTACCTAAAATGTGGGGACATGCTTTCTGAGCTTGTGGAACTATGAAGTTGGGTGCTCATATTCAATCTGTACAATGGCTGTGCTGGACTGGAGTATTATATCCTAACGTAGTGAGAATTTAAAAAGTACTGTACATTAATGGTGGGCACACATTGCAGGCTTTATGCAAGCTACATTTTTGAACTGGTTATTCCAGTGCTCTTGTAGCTGATAATAACTTTAATAAAACAGAATTACTGCTGTAAACTGGTAATAAATAGATATATATAGGTAGATATATCTGCTTCTATCCTTCCTCGGCTGAATGGGCAGGATGTTGTGACTTACATTCTGCAGTGTGGAGCAACACTTTGTAAACATGTATTTCATGTGCTAAATATTGCATTAGTCTAATACCACTTGGTATTACAAATCAGTAAAACAGTTTCATCATAAATAATGCTTCCCCCCTTTCCCCCATAGAAGGGAGATGTTTCCAATTAATAGCAAGAAAACATCCCAGCGCCTGCTTGGTCCACATCTAATAAATTCTGTACATAGGTAATAGCTGTCCTGTAAGTTAATGCATGTCTGTCTAAACTTTTGTAGACAAAAGATGAAGTCACCAGCTCTCCAAAATACCGAATTCTGGTTTTATTGTGAAAACAGTGTCACGACATATTTGAAAGCCAACGTGGGTCTGGTTTTAAAAATTGCAGGTGGACCCCATGTCATAGGGGTGGATGAAAAATAAAACACAATAAAAAATAATATCTGCACATAACAGGTATGTCTGGTAAGAAATAAAATCTACCTAATCCCACCACCTGCAGCTGCCATTTGTACCTCGCTGACTTATGCAGCTGGCTTTCTATTGTACCTGACTCCCTTTAGTACCTGGCTCTCAAATGTACCTCTCCCTTGAACTCCCTTGAACACCTGGCTGAATTTCCTACCTGGCTGTTTTTAACACCTGGCTCCCTATCTTTCCCCAAGCTTTTACAGTATGTTCGTAAGATCCCCTTTGATCCAGTTTACTACATTGATCCTTGGGGTTTGAGGCACAGATACCAGGCCTCCAAGGTTGCCTGGCAAAGACTAAGTGATCAATGCCAATCCTTATTGTTGCAGCTCCTACAAAACACTTGCTCATAAAAAGTTTGCTGCACTTTCAGAAAAACGTCTACTCTTTTCATTTTAGGACTTCAGAGCTACTGGGGATAAAACAAATATTTTGTAAGCCAAACAAGGACAAACATAACATTAATTGATATGTAGAACACATCATGTTATTGTTTGATTTCTTTGTTACAGTTATAGTTGCATTTTCTAGTAAGCAAGTATAGCATTGGACATGCTGAAAACAGCTTGATGATCAAACTGGTAACTAGGTATTAGAAAAATGTTTGTCTAGATGAAAATACAAAAGTTTGCAGAATACATAGAAAGCCTGCATAGAACATCCAGATATCCAAGAGAGTAACTGCAGCCATACCAGACCATGACATTTTTGTAAATAAGTAAGAAAATGTAGGAAGGCAATATAGTAAAAAATACAAATTCTGGACCAATTCTAGAAACTGTAGACCACATTTAACCACCACTTTCAGTAACGTGGAGAAAGTATATCAATGATGACTACTAGATGGCAGCAGCACCCAACAGAGGCAACATAGTGACTGGACTATAAGGCTATTTGATATCCGTAGTCCTTCCTCGCCGCAAGCTGTACATTGTATAGGGCTGCAGTGAATGCCTATAGGTTGGAACCAACAAAATGATTGAAATTCAATAAATAAATAACTAAATCTAATGTTTCTTATAAAGTGAGTATTGGAAGGGGGATAAAAGTTTGCTTGGAGATGAGCTTTAATTTTGCCATGATAAGAAACAATATGTATAACACTGCAAATATATAAATTTATATATAATAATATAATTTTATATATTTATATAATTTTAATTAAATAAAAGGTTAGGTGCAAAAATCAACTATTGGTATCAGCACTCTTCTCCCCATTAGCTATTAGTATGAGCACCCTTCTTACCATCAGCTGTTAGTATGAGCACCCTTCTCTCCATCAGTTATTAGTATGAGCACCCTTCTCTCCATCAGTTATCCTTCTCCCCATCAGCTATTAGTATGAGCACCCCTCTCCCCATCAGCTATTAGTATGAGCACCCTTCTCCCCATCAGCTATTAGTATGAGCACCCTTCTTCCCATCAGATATTGGTATGAGCACTCCTCTCCCCGTCAGCTATTAGTATGAGCACCCCTCTCCCCATCAGTTATTAGTATGAGCACCCTTCTCCCCATCAGCTTTTAGTATGACCACCCTTCTCCCCATCAGCTATTAGTATGAGCCCCCTTCTCCCCATCAGCTATTAGTATGAGCACCCACCATCTCCCCATGATAAACTCTATGGGATAAATATCTAGAGCAAATAGAAAAAAGGTTCATCCAGTGGAAAGTTTATTGGACCTTTATCCTTCATATAAATGTCAGAGCTTTCTTCTAAATGGAAAACTAAAATACCCCTAAGACAAAATAATACAATATATAGATGCTATGTTCTAAAATGTGTTATGAGTTTTTTGTGCTCTAAGTCCAACATAGACCAATGAAATCCTACATATATTAAACCATATGTACAACTAAGAGTATAAATCAAATGTGTTGTGGTACAACTCATAATATGATGAGTCAGTGTCTCTGTTAAGGACAACATATCACATTGCACTTATGGATAGCATATCAACATATGCACTTTTGGATGTACAACCATTGAGGGTGTGCCTTGCTACATTGTGCTGAATATATAATCCAAGCATACCCATAGGATACTCTGTACACAGTCATTTGGCCTGATTTATTAAAGCTCTCCAAGGCTAAAGAGGATACACTTTCAGCAGCGAAGCTGGGTGATCTGGCAAACCTGGAATGGATATGGTCCGGTATTGAAAAGATTTGCTAACAAATAGCAAAAGAAATACATTCCAGGTTTGCTGTATTACCAAGCTTCACTGATGAAAGTGTATCTTCCCCAGCGCTGGAGAGCTTTAACAAATCAGCACCATTGCACCAACAGAATTTCCAATAATTGTTCTGATATGCTATTACTGTCTTTTTTGATATTTTCATGCTGACACAAGAATAGCCCTATCTCTCTTTCTTATACTTTGTTCTGGGGTGGAATTCCTGGCTATTTCTTCCTTGATATCCCACCCAGGCAGAGCCAGATTTGCACTTTTTTCTTCCCTTAGGCCGGCTTTTTTTTTGCGCCCCACCACTGCTTTGACAGCAGGATCTTGAATGTATTTGAAAAAATAATTGCCCATATAACAGGACAGTATGATTTAGGACGTGTAAAGTAGAAGAGCATACAATCTATTAGGGTATATGGAATAATACAGAAGGTGGAAGAGCTTACAATCTATTAGGGTAAAGGAGAGGATACAGATGGAGGGAAAGACTTACTATTTCTCTCAGACCCTTCCTCCCCCCAACTTCTACCCAATTTTCCATGCTTTGTAGTATTCCTTACCTTGCTTAGTAAGATGCCTTGCAATATCCCTGGTTCTTCTGCTGGGGGCTTTGATCCAGCGCCGTTCATATACCTGTCCTCATTAGCTGATGTCACTCCTTTTTAGGAGAACCCCACCACTGGGCAGCCTATAGGAAGTGTCCATGCCATGCAAGGCAGTAAGGAAATACCCCTGCAGAATGTAAACAGAGAAATAGAGAAGGCATGGTATCGGAACATAATATGACCCCAGCTTTAGGTAAATAAAAAGGGCACAGTGGTCAGTTAAAGGAGTTGGGTTGGAGAGAAGTATGGGAGGGGTATGAAAAGTATCCTGGAGATCAGATTTAAAGTATAAGGAGGATAGAAAAGGTAGAAGACCTTCCAACCTATTACAAGATATAGAAGGTAGAAGAGCTATCCGACGTTAAGTCTAAATAATAAGCAGGATTACCTACCCCTCTTTACCATAATATTAACTTTTTTTAAAACTTTTTATAAATTGAGTGTGATAGCTTCAGTCTCCCGAATTAGAAAATGATTAGGATTACCATTATAACAATAGAGAAATGTTTATAGGCTACAGGTTCCAAATTGTGTGATGACATTTTATTTTTGCTCCACACGGCATGAACATGAAGCAATCAAATCTTACATATATTAAGCCATGGGTACAACTACGAGCCTAAACCAAATGTGTTGTGAAATAATATGATGAGTCCGCGTCTCTGTTCAGTATATCCCATTGCACTTAAGGATATCACATCAACATATGTACTTTAGGATGTGGAAACATTGATGGTAAGCCTTACTACATTGCTCTGAGTATACTCTGTCATTGTACCAACAACATCCCATATTTACTGTGCCAAGCAATTACAGGTTTATTTTTTTACTCAATAATATGAGAGATTTAGGTACTTTTTACTAAGTATATTTTTTGCAGATAGATGTGTTGCTGCATCTCTAATTTACTTTGATCTGAGGTGGGAGCCCTGGCTGTGCCTTCATTAATACCCCAACTAGGCTGGGCCAGATTTGCACTTTTTTCTTTCCAAGACTGAATAATGTCTAATGTCCCCTACCACCAATTGCCCATATACCAGGATATTATAGTATGATTTAAGATGAATAAGGTAGAAGGGCATACAATCTATTATGGTATCAGGGAGGATACAGAAAGTAGAAGAGCGTGCAATCTATTAGGGTATAGGGGGATAGATATCGAAGGTTGAGGAGCTTACAATCTATTAGATATAAGGGAGGATACAGAAGGTAGAAAAGCTTACTATCAATTATGTATAAGGGAAAGGGATATACTCTCGATTCAACACCCCCCCCCCCCCCACACTTTTAGTCTGCATGATTTTTAGCATTCCTTACGTAGTTGAACAAGATACCTTAATCCACTGTTCAAGATCGCTAATAGCATCAGTTCTTCTACAGAGCACTTCGAATTCAGCTCTGTTCATATCCTGTCCTCTTTAGCTCATGTCACTTGTTTATTAGAGTTGGTATGTAACCCCACCACTGGTAAGTCTATAGGAAGCATCCCTGCCATGCAAGGCAGTAATGTAGATTGAGAAAGAGAGAAGGCATTGTATTGGCTTGGGCCAATACCAGAACCTATATTTTGGATCAATGCCATGGGCTGCAGGAGTTATCTAAATCCCATAAAAATTTAATATAAAATATTGCATGACTTTTCTAAACTAGAAGGAACCGGAAAGTAAAAGAGGAGGGCATGCTTGTATTTCAAATCATGAAAACATGCCTAGAGGAACCATGCCACTCCTTCAGTAGGCTCCATAGATACATAGGAGAAGTGAGCATGGCCACCCTATGACAGAAAATTTGCTATTCTTCAGAATTAGCAGGTGACAATAAAAGAAAAAAGCCTGAAAAAGGAAACAAATGCAGCCACTATAAGTAAGGACTGAAATGGTATTAGATTTTTGGGTTTTAAACACTGAAATTATAAGAACTCTTCTAAAATGAATAGCCTTTTTTTTAAAATGTGCTTGGGGTATCAAAACACAAATAACACAGTCTAAAAATAATTGAGAAAAGCTTTTTTATTGCACAGAATAATATACGAGGACAAAGTTGTTAAACAGCAGTTATACTGGTTCTCTTTATGAGCTGATGGCTGCTTAGAGATTTAAAGTGAGGTTGTCACTAAGCAAAATGATTTATATTAATCTAATGACAACATAGTATACAGTGAAGCAGAATGAAATAATAACACCTTTGGAGTATTACAGTTTTCTTTATGGACACTTTCCTTTACGGACAAAATGAACAGGCAATCTATTACTGCAGGTTACACATATGACAGAATTAGACGTACGCCCATTATATTTGCACCCAGTTTTCTCTTTTGTGCATTCGGTCAGTGGAAAGGCTTTTGAGCTGCTCTTATCCTGTGTGCCGCTGCCACCATGGCAGATTTCCTTGACTGGTCCAGTGGTTGAATGGATGAAGGTATTGAAGGCCTTGCATTTCCCGTCCACAATAAATATAACAGAATTCATGGCTCGGGTGCAGTTTAAATCAGTGGAACTCGCAGTAGTGATATGCTTTTCTTTAAAGCTGTCCCAGTCCTTTCTACCATTGCATGGTGGGAGACTGAAAAGAACTCCAAAGATCATCACAAATGTGGCCACTGAAAATACTTTGCCAAACATGGTCTGAAAAATACAAAAACACAAATAAATAATATTTCACATTTATATAAAAGCACTAAACAATATCGATTCATCCCTACACCAGGCTTCTACAGCAAATACCTCTGTGCCTGGGGAGTGCACAATGTGGTCTATGCCAATTTGATTTTTCAATGCATGAAGAGGTGCTAACACAGGATGAACTTTAATAGTGTGATAATGAATTCACCCCAAAGAATGATGCAGAGAAAAAATGATTAGGGCTGATTGATTGATTGATTGATTGATAGGTATGGCTCGTATGTAACTTACTTATGTGCAGGTCTCAGAAAGTTTATGACATATTGCTTAATTGTTGGTATCAGTAAATAGGAAAATATCAGTGGATAGAAAAAGAAAACCCACCACCCCAGATGATATTAGTGGGAGTGCCTCCCTCTGGTTTGTATCGGTGGGATAAAGAATTCCCTGCTTACTCATGTCAGAGGTATAAAGCATTCTCCACTCTACTGGTGTCAATGGAAATACATTGCCCCCATGTTATTGTCAGATGAATGAAGAATGCCTTCCCTTAATGGTGAGATAAAGGATGCCATACTGGTCCATGTTGGTTGGTGTCTGTGGGATAAGGAATACCCCTCTTGCTCATGTCAGAGGTATAAAGCATTCTCTCATATACTGGTGATGTAATGAAGATACCAAATTGGTTGGTGTGGAATGGAGTGAGGAAGAATACCCCCATTGTTGTGATACAATGTAGAGTACTCCATAAATGTTGCAAAGCTGCAGAAAGTATAATACAAAGACCAAAGAATTGCTAAATAACCTGACAGGGTCACATTAAAAAAAATTTGTCTTGGAAGAAGTATATAGTCTGCCATTGCTGATCTCACCTTCTGGAAATACTAGTTGCATGACTGTCTCGATCTGTATTTCTTTATTATGAAGGAACCCTTGAAATAACTTTCAGGTCTTCAGGAAACCCCTGTTATAATAACTATATCCCCAGCTCACGGTACATTAGTGGGGTGGTCAATGCCTCTTACATTACTGGCTAGGAGGAAGAATGCCAGCCTTACAGGTAGCCAAAAAGATTACCTAAACTGACCTGTTCATTACTCAACGAACCCCTAGCTAAGAAACACTGATCGAGTTGATTCCTTGACCATTTTTCTTTTGTACTAGGTTTATTTTTTTCAGTAGGGACAATTAATGTTATTGTTGCAGCTGTTTCTGTGCTATTTTAAAAGTGGGATATATTGCATTTTTCAGTCCTTATTGTTAAAGTGACCCATTGCTTCGCCTGTGCAGGGCAAAGCAGGTTGGATTTATTGGCAGTCCCACCAGCTAAACATACCTGTCCTGTCTCGCTCTTCAGGATTTGAGAGTAGGAAGAGAGGAAGCAACTTGCTTATATAAGGTTGTACATATATGACAGATTGTTTGGCCATTTCCCAAGCTTTGCCAGTTGGAGGAAGGAGATTGACCCACATATTTTTCTCATATCCATGTAAGGTCAAAACAGATCATAAATTATATTTCAACAGTTCTAAACCCAAGAAAAAAAAGTGCGTGTTATATGCTTTTGTATTACAAATCCAGAGAATGGTTTCAATGAGACACAACGGAGGAGTGAACGTAGCAATCCAAGTGTGTTATATGCAGGATTAGCAGGTGGCATTAAAGCAGAAAAGTCTGATAGAAAAGATTTGTTAATAATTCAATATATTACATGTTTTTGGTTTTTAGGATTAGATGCACGTAAATATTAGAAACTCATTATTGAAAAAATATCACCAGTGTGCTGGGGGTTTTAAAATATGGATAAATGAGAACACCAAGGTAATGCAAAAAGTCAAGCTACTTTATTGCACAGAATGTAATATAGGAGCAAAGCTGGTAAATAAGGCAAAACAGTGGTTATACAGATTCTCTTGAGCTCATGACAGATTTTGTAGATCTCAGAGATAGAGGTTAAAAAATCAGGTTGTAACAAAGCAAAATCACTCCATAATAATGTAATTACAAAACACAGGATGCAGTAAAGCAGAAAGAAATCATAAACTCTTGGGAGTGTTAACATTTTCCTTTATGGATAAAATGAACAGGCGCTCCAGCTCTGCAGGTTACACATATGGTAGATTTATCAGTACGGTTTTTATATTTGTCGCTTTTTTTCTCTTTTCTGCATTCAGTAAGTGTAAAGTCCCTTGAACTGGTCATATTCTTTCCTCTGGAGACACCACGGCAGATTTTCTTGACTTCTTTAGCATCTGAATGGATGAAGGTATTAACAGGCTTGGGTGGAGATTTAGGAAAACATTCAGCCTCCATAGCTTGGGTGCAGTTAAAACTGGTGATGGCTTCATTAGTAACATGTTTTTGTACAAAGTTACTCCAGGGTGTTCTGGACTGAGAGAGTACAGTGCAGTTGACACTAATGGGACTGCCTGTAGTGACATTAAAACTGTCCCAGTCCTTTATACCTCTGCATGGGGTTAAGCTGAAAAGAACTCTGCAGATCAGCAGAAATGTGGTCACTGAGAATACCTTGTCAAACATGGTCTAAAAGAAACAAAAATCACAAGCAAAGTAATTCACATTAATTTACGGGTATTGATCCATACACACATATTGTGCATACACCTCCCCACACCAGGCTTCTGTATCAGTAAACTAAATATAATCAATAACCTGTGTGGGTGGTGTGTACTAGTCTGGGTTCCTGGTGGATTCCTTTATTGTACAGCCACCACAATGTGGTCTAGCCCATTTCTATTTTTTAATGCAAGAAGAGGTGTTAGCATAGGCTGATGATGAAGTGCTAATGATGCGGACCACATAAAATACTGTAGATCAGGGGTGTCAAACTCAAAATCCGAAATGTAAAACACATGCTAACTCGCGGGCTGAACTTTTTATTAAGATATATAGTGCTAGTATATAAGTATAAATCCTTCCCGACCCTGAGACATCATATCACACGCCATCTTCCTGAAGCATGAACATATATTTGCTTTCCCACCTTTCAATAAATTGTCTCCCTCCTGCATCAACTTTTCTCTTGTTGGACATTTTGGGAGTGATTGCTTTTTTGTTCCTAGCAGCTTTTCCTGAGGTAAGTGTACCTGGAGGCCGGTGTCTCGGAGTCTGGAAACATTGCAAATGTATCATCCCACTGAGATTCCGTTCCTGGAGCAGCATACGACTGGCAGCAGGATTGGACATTTGGCACAGTTGTGCTTAGTGCTAGCTTTCTGGGACTAGGTCTTCCTGCCTGCAAATGTCAGGTGCTTGGATGTGGCACAGGCACTGCGTGCCACATAAAGCGGCCAGATAGGCCGAAAACGGCCCACGGGCCATGTGTTTGACACCTGTACTATAGAGAAAAATATAGTGTTTAAAGTGTACCAAAACTTAGAAATTCCACTTTACATAAAAGGGTAGACAACCCTTTTATGTAACGTAATCCCGGGAGGCTCTTGGGTGCTCCTTCTGCGCTTGCCCGAGCATCTTGGGCATGCGCAGAAGGAGCCTTTTCACGCAAACAGAAAAATTTGTCAATGTCATGCATGCGCAGTGAGATCAGCTTTTTTTTTTTTTCATCCTATGTCACCCAATCATGCGTCTGGGTCAGATGACGTAGGATGAATAGGATGAAGAACCAGGGGGAAGAGCAGAAGATGGTGGCGCCAATGTCGGGACCAGATGCAGGACACCCCCTGATGGATCCGACTGCCCTGCCTTTTTTTTTTGCCGTTTTCAGTTTAATCATCTTTAATTGTTGGTATCAGTGGGAAGAAAAATATCAGAAGATTGAAAAACAAATACCCACTACAACCCCCCTACCCCAGATGGTATCAGAGAATGTGTCCCCTGGAGTATAAAAAGTCCTCCCCATTATTGGTGTCAACAGCAATAGAGTACCCCCTTGTTAGTGTCAGTGGAATAAAGAATACCATCCCTTAATGCTATCAATGGGTTGAAGAATGCCATATTGGTTGTCGTCAGTGGAAAGAAAAAATGCTCCACTTGTTGGTGTCAGTAGAATGAAAGATTCCCCCCCAGTTCACGTCAGTATGCTGAAGAGTGTCCCCTTGTTGGTGTCATAGGGATGAAGAATGCCATTCTGGTTGAGTTCAGTGGCTTGTTGGTCAGTGATATACAATGATGTATGCCCCTAAATGTTGGAACTCACCACTGAGAATTGCTAAAAGACCCAACTAAAGGAAACCTGTCATAAGAATAATATGTAGTCTGCCATTGCTGACCTCCCCTTCTGAAAATGCTAAATGACTTTTCCATTACCTAATTAATTTGCCTATGTGCTCATTGACTCAATACCCAAGGTGTACCTGTGCTTCCCCATTTGCAGAGCAAAGAAACTGATTCATCGTAATGGGATCCCCACCAGCTAAACATACCTTTCCTTTTGTCTTTCTCTTCAGGGTCTGAGTGCTGAAAATGAAGAGAGGAAGCCACCCGCTTATATAAGGCTGTACTCATGAGACAGCACTGGGTGCCTGAGTGGCAATTTGCCAAGTCCTGCCAGTTAGAGGAAAAAAAGTGAGTCACTTACTTCCCGGCACCAATATGAAGTCAACCCAGAACATAAATTCTGATTCAGCAGTTATCCAAACTCAGGAAAAAATGTAATATTTTGCAGCTTGCATGTGATGGATTCATGCATTCCTTTTTAGGTACATTTTCTGACAAATCTCCCCTACCTCAATGTAAAGGAATGAAAATAGGAGGACATAATTATTTTTTAAATCAGAAGATCAGTTTATGGTGAACGTCAAGATATTCAGCCTTCAGTGTTATGAATGTACTATTTTGGAATGATTATCCTACTTACCGCTGCCTCTGATTACTTAAGAGCTTAATGGTGTTTTAAATTGCTCCTTGGACATTTCTAATCCTCACATAGCTTGAAACCCAGAGGTCTCCCCAGACCACAGCCATTGGTCCTGCCATAGTTGTGGAAATGGAAACACCCTGTCTCCCCCCATTATTCCCATTCCTCTGCTAGTTTTGGCTCCCCCTCACATACAGATATGGTCTTTGGTAATAACACAATGTTCCTACCTATATGTTCCCCTGTGTCTTGATATCCAGCAGTGGAGGTTGTCTTCAGGCTAGATTGTCTAGCCTAGGGTGGAGGACATTGGCCCTTAATTTATAAAGCCCTCCAAGGCTAGAGAAGATACACTTTCATCAGTGAAGCTGGGTGATCCAGGAAACCTGAAATGGATCTAGTCCAGAATTAAAAAAATTTGCTAACAAATAGCAAATGACTTGCTATATAAATGAGGAAATCCATTCCAGGTTTGCTGGATCACCCAGCTTCACTAATGAAAGCATATCCTCTTCAGCCTTGGAGAGCTTTAATAAATCAGGCCCATTGTCTCCTCAGTGTTGGGAAACAAACTCTGGATTCATACCTCCGATACCCCTTTGGACACCTTCAAGGCAAAAGCTAGAGGGGAATATTATTCTGCCAATAAAGTATATAGGAAGGAGAATAACTTATTGTTCTTTCTGAACTCACACAACAGGAAGCTTCATTTGTGGAGCATAATACTAACGAACAGATTTCTGAATCCCTACAACAGCATCAAAGTAATCTGGTTCTTCTGGGGTTCGAAAAGGGAGAAAAACATGGTAAGTTTTTTGTTACTTTGGTGGTGAATTCTAGACCCCAGGACATGGTCCTTTGTATCTACCAAATTCTGGTATCCTCTTCACAGATCCTGAAATGTTATGCAGGTTTTTCCGGATCCCTTTACAAACCTATGGCATCCCCTATTGCAGTATCACCCCATGGGCTTAAATGATTATTTGATGGGTATTCGGCTCTGGTATTTGTCTGCTTTGTAGGCTCCTAGACAGGGAATTGTCTCTTGAGAAAACTGAAGAATTTAGGAGGCTATATCTCCTGCCCAGAACAGGGTAACCTCCCCAATCCCATGTTTGAGCCCACATAGTACTAATCCCAACACCAGGTAAAGACCCTTTGTCATATAGGCATATAGCCATACCTAATATGAATCTCACTAAAATGCTAGCCACGCAATGGATTTTACTTTTCACTCAGTGTATTCTGCATATATATATTGCAGAGAATTGTGTTCCTCTGGGATGTCGGATGCTAAACCTACCCTAGCTATAAAATAAGGTTATGTCTATTCGGCTCAATTTTGTGCAGGTAGGAGAATTTAGTAAGGTCTTTATGGCTTTGTTTCTTAACCCTCCACTTATACCTGTGTGAGAATTTCACTGTCTTAAACAACTTCACGACTTGCTGTGGTCTTACAGTTAATTGATCCAAGTCCATCATTATGCCCTTGGGTTGTCAGGTTTTTCTATCTCTCGTCCTGATATACCTTTACAGCAGGTTACCAAAATGTGTTACCTGGGCCCTGAGGTATCCATATTTGTTTTTCTCCCATTTAACATCTTTCTGTTCTTCTTTTTTAAAGCTCTAAATGGTTGGCTAGGAGAAGCTTATCTCTTTCCCTCATTGGTAGGATTCCCTTGTTAAAAAGAAGGGATTCCATTAATTCTATTGGGAACTCCCCTGGATTCCCCAGTTTGTTTTCATGAAGCTGGGCCGTTACATTACTACTTCTCTGTGGAATAGAGCAGAAATCAGGATTTGTTTAAAAGTATTGCAAATATATGGGTCCGATTAGCTGCTCCAAATGTTTTATTTTATTTATGGTGCGACAATTAGTTTTTATCCAATGATGGTTCATGTGTTAGTATGATGAACTTGTTGTTACTCTTCAGGCAGTGTTGATCAGCTCCTTTGAGGTCTAAAATCTCCCTTTATGATATATTGCGCAGCCATATTGCATGACTGAATTTATTTGTAGTTCAAATAAAGCTTGGCAAAGAAAATGATGCATGTTGGTGAGTTCTGTTAGCTCTCTATCATCCTTCAACCTGTTATGGGGAAATCCATCCCTTCCCAACTTTTTAAGTATCCCTGGTCACTTCCTAGTTACAATATTTTCCTTCTTAGATTTGCCTATAGGGCCCAGTTTACTGCACGGATTATCATTCTCCTGTGTTAAATGTCCTTATTGATATTGAGATCTCTCTCTTTCAGTGTTATTGCAGATTTATACATTTTTATGTTCTCAGTCCACTACTTCACCTAATTCATATAGGCAGGCCTTGGCATTTGATTATCCAGAGCTTAAAAAAGAGGATTAGGAAAACTTGTGGAAGCTTTCTTTTATTTCTTTGGTTTTGGGTAAGGAACAGCTTATCCTGTTGAAGATTAATCACAGGATCTATTTTAGCCAGATTTACTAGAATTTTTCCTGGTGGAGATTTCTCATGTTAGCATTGTCAAGCTGGTTTCATTAATATATTTTTGTCTTATCCTGTGATTGAGTCTTTTGGGCAGGAAGAGAGGGGATTTGTCTTGCAGTTCACTTCCATTCCTGTTTCCCATCTTGCATCCTTTTATATACTGGTGCTGGTTGAACCCCTTATGGGAGCTGTGGCTTATAGAAGGTTAATAAATACATTTATTACATAGGAAAATGCATGGTCTTGAACTGGAAACAGTCGCCATCCACTTTAGCAGTATGGAAGGTTCTGGTAAGTTCCTGGTAAGTAAATCTACCAGCAGAGAACAGATTGCCTAATTTTACCTTTACTGTGACACGTTGTTCATCCTCTATGTATAAGATATATATAGGACTGCATTATTGGGAATTTTGTAGTGAACATGGGGCTGACCTACATTTATTATATGTGTTAGATTATCACATGATTCCAACAATCGAGCTTAGCTATATCCTATATCATGGTCTTGTTTTTGCTGTGTTATTAAGTTTATAGATATATTTACTTTTTGTCGGGAAACAGTGGGGTGGGTTAGGGTATTTTCTTCCCCTTTCTTGTTCTTCCCTTTTTTATTTTAGGTTAAGTTTTACTTCATATATTTTCTGTTTGTTCAAACTGTTCTATGTTTGTACTGTTTTTTTTTTTTTAATTTTTTAAAATTTTCAAAAAAATAATTAAATGTACAAATTCTTTCTACCTTTGCATTGGGGAGAATGAAAAAAAAATCAACATATCAACAGTAATGCGGTTACCGCAAATTACTTGTTAGGTGGTTTATATTGACCATTCCCAAAACACGCAGAACGTAATAAAGATTGTGATATTTGGGGGAACCGGTTTTCAGTACACAGCTAAACAGTCCAAAAGAGTGCTTTTGATTGAATGCTGAAAAGGGCTTTTTCAGTAAACAGGAAAAAAAATGTGCTTTCCTTCAGCAGAAATGGCCCAAATAACAAGCATTCTTAAACAAAGTCCCCGAATGGCAAAAAGGCACAAATATAGAGCCAAACCTGGGAGTTGAAAGCATCCCAGCAGCTTATCTAAATTTTGGAATCAGAGGGAAGAATGTGAATATCCCCCTCTGCATGATATCTGTGGGAATGCCCCCTGGTTTGGAGTCAGTGGGATAAAGATTGCCCCTTTTGCTCGTGTCGGGAGCATAAAGAGTTCCCTCATATTTGTCTTAGTGGCATTATAATGTTCCTTTGTTGGTGTTAATGGAATGTGTCCCCAAAATAGTGTCGTTGTGATGAGGAATACCACACTGGTTGTAGGGAGTGAGTTGAACATTTTCTATATAAAGGAAAAAGTTACACCCTTGTTAATGTCAGTGGTATGGAGATAGGATCCTTGGGTGTGTTCAGCCCCTACTTTATGTTTGAAGCTTGTAATGAGGTAGGGGTTGAAAAAAGGGCCACAACACAGCTAGTACACAAGTATCTAACATTTCTGAGAGTGCAAGAGGCTTCACAGCTAGAATGGAGGGAAATGAATGGTATGAAGACCCCCCAAGTAATAGATTAGACTTTTGTTAGTGTCTGTGGAATAAGGAATATCTCCTCATATTAGTGTCAATGACTGGAGGAATGTCATATTGGCTTTCCCCAGATTCCCCAGCGTTGGTGTCAGTAAGCTAAAGAGCGCTCCCTTGTTGGTGTTATAAGGATAAAAAATACCATACTGGTTGGTGTCAGAGGGATAAAAAAATCCCCCTCTTTTTAGTGAGATACAATGTTGAGTACCCCCTAAATTCTGTGGACCAGGAGCAAAAAAAAGAAGAAGAAAACATGAGCTTTTGGAGAGGTGGGAATATGGATGCTCTATGACATGTATGACATGTTTGTATTACAAATCAGAAGAGGGAAACATTGGTGAAAACGTTCCCCCATCCATAGACACAATGGAGGAGTGAGCGTAGCCATCCTCATACAAGTGAGTTATTTGCAGAACAGAATAACCAGATGACAATAAAAAAAAAAACACACCCCAAAAAATCTATAAAGAATGAAATGCTGAATTATATGGGATTTTTAAATACACTTAAATGAGGTTTGAGGTTGACCATAGTATTTAAAGCCAGGTAAATCTTATATATAAATAAATATATATATATATTTAGGATGTTGTTTTATGAACCTGCAAAATTAAATCTAGCTAAGCAGTTTTTGATCTGCGAAATGCATCACACTTTCTGTAGTATCTGATCCAGGGTCAAGTGATGAATATCACGTGGTCTGCTCTGATCTTTATTTTGTTTTCATGGTCATATTTTTTTTTTATATGTTATTGTGCTATATTCTATACTGCACATTTTAAGTAATTGTTATGATTATCAATGAAGTAAAAAAAAGTATATATATATATATATATATATATATATATATATATCACATCTAAGCTACTCAGAGGGGGTTAAAATGTTAATTTTCAAATGAAAACATAAAACATGAGTAGTGGGATGAGTATTCACTTGTGCTTTTGCTATGTGCACTCCTTAGTGGCAGTAGTTTTTGAACAAACCCCCTCCCTTTTTTAAGAAACAAAAAACAATGTAAAGGAAAGATTAAAGCACTTTTATTGTACAGAATGTTATTTGAGGACAAAGCTGTGACATAAGGGGAATCAGTATTTATACTAGAGCTCAGCTGTAGATTCTGCACAGCTTAGAGACAGAACTTAAAGCCAGGTTGTCCCTAAGCAAAATGAGTTTATGACAACATAGGATGCAGTATGGCAGAAAGACATCTTAGGATGTTAGCACTTTCCTTCATGGACAAAATGAATAGGCACTCCAGCACTGCAGGTTACACATATGACAGACTTTATAGCACGTTCTTCATATTGGCACTTAGTTGTTATCGTGCACTTGGTAAGTGAAAAGGATTTAGAACTGGTCCTATTCTGCATGCCGGAGACTTTTTGGCAGATTTCTTTCACTGCTCCAGTGGTTGAATGGATGAAGACATTTGTGGGCTTGCACTGTCCGTTCACAATAAATATATCAGAATTCATGGCTCGGGTGCAATTAAAACCAGTGGAATCCTGTGAAGTAAGATGCTTTTCTTTAAAGTTTTCCCAGTTCTTTTTACCTCTGCATGGGGGGAGGCTAAATAGAACTCCACAGATCAACAGAAATGTGGCCACTGAAAATACCCTGCCAAACATGGTCTGAAAAATACAAAAACACAAGCAAAGTATTAAACTTTCATAGGAAATAATCACATTTAAAAACACTAACTAGGATTAATCAACTCTCCCTACATCAGTCTTTTAAAAGTAAACTAAATATAGCCAAATACCTTTCTGAGCAGCTAATCTGGGTGTTTTGTAGATCCCGTCACTTACATTGCAGTGGTCTAATGATGGCCATTATGTACAGTGATAATGAAGTGGCCCACAAACAATACTGCACAGAAAAGCTGAATAGGATAGATTTTTTTAAGGAGTAACTTACAGATTGTGTGAGTCGGGATATATGATGTGTCATTGTGTCTGATTGCTGGTTTTGAGTTAGTATGAGGATGAAGAGTGATGAAGGTTGATTGATTGAGATACATGTTTTTTTTTTTTGGAGGAGGAGAAGTGTGTAACATACAGAGGGTGCAGTTATCAGGGTTTATAGGACATAGCACCCAATTATTAGCATCAATGGGAAGAAAAAAAGAATTGCCCTCTTCCCAGTTATCAGTGGAAGTGCCCTCTCGGTTGGTGTCAGTGGGACAAAGAGTGAATGAGTGTCACGATTTTTCCTTTTAGGGGTATGATGTGCCCCACCTCCCCATATTGGTGTTAGCAGTATTAGAAATGCCCCCTTCTTAGTGTCAGTGGAAAAAAGAATGCCTCCTCTCAATGGTGTCAATGAATGGCAAAGGGGTAAAAATGTAAAAATACAGTATGATAACAACAATAAAAAAAAATTATATGTATGTATAACCGGCACATTTTTTTTTTACTTAGATAGAGTAGTACAATATTAGACCCCATTGGGAAAACTTATCTTCCTGTACTAAATATTCATAAGTATGGGGGAGAATATCTCTACAGCATGGGAAGAAATCCCCTACTGGACAGACATCAGTGGAATAGAGGTCGCCATTGGAAGTTTTGACCTCTTTTTACAGTATCCAGAAAGGGGTAAAGGCAGCAATAAAAGATTGCCATGGAACCAGTTTTGTTTGCATATGATTTAAGGCAATGATAGTTAAAAGCATTTAATTCATCAACATTGTATGCTCCATTGGTATATTGGAATCTATCTATATTGGTCTATTTTCCAACCCAATAATAAAATTGTAAACTCACCTGATTCACCTCTTCACATCTTTTTAGGAAGGGGTTATGTTGTATGTTTCTATCCTCTATGAGCAGAGTATTTATATTTGATTTAAGCCTTACATATTAGTTAAACCTATTGCTAAAGAATAAAAATTGGTTTAAAAATGGGTTGTCTATTAACTAGGGTCATCCTTTATGACTACGGTCAATGTGACCTCATCCACTTTGTGTAAACTCTCTGTAGTGACTCTCTGTAGTGAGATGCTTTTCTTTAAAGTTTTCCCAGCTCTTTATACTTCTGCATGGGGGGAGGCTATAAAGAGCTCCGCAGATCAACAGAAATGTGACCTCTGAAAATACCTTGCCAAACATGGTCTGAAAAATACAAAAGCACAAGCAAAGTAACAAACATTCTTTTAAAAACACTAAATAGTATTGATCCATTCCCCCACAACAGACTTCTACAGAAGTAAACTAAATATAGCCAAACCTCTTTGAGCAGTGTATGCTAATCTGGGTGCTCTGTAAATCCTGTCTCCTACGAGTATTTCACAGTCACCACAATGTGGTTTACCCCATTTCTACAGGTGCTAATGATGGCCTTTATATAGAATAATGATGACGTGGCCCACAAAGAATACTATGAAGAAAAGTAGATTTTTTTTATAAACATATTTAAATTGCAGAATGTGTGCTTGGTGTTTCTGAGGAGGAGGATTACGTAACATACAGAGGGTGCTAGTGTCAGGGTATATAGGACATGGTGCCCAATAACTGGTATCAGTGGGAAGAAAAAAACAAATACCTCCCTCACAATTTTTATCAGTGGAAGTGAACCCTCAGTTGGTGTTAGTGAGATAATGACCCTGATTTATTAAAGCTCTTCAAGGCTGGAGAGAATACACTTTCAGAAGTGAAGCTGGGTGATCCAGCAAACCTGGAATAGATCTGGTCCTGGATTCAAAACATTTACTAGCAAAAAGCAAATGATTTTTAAAAATCCATTCCATGTTTTCTGTATCACACAGCTTCATTTCTGAAAGTGTATTCTCTCCAGCCTTGGAGAGCTTTCATAAATCAGACCCAAAGATTGACTCTATTACTCATATCAGAGGTAAGAAAGATTCCCAGCCCATATTGGAATAAGCAGTGTTAGTTTTCCCCTTTCTTAGTGTCAGTGGAATAAAGAATGCCTCCTCTAAATAGTGTCAATGAGATGACGAATGCCATAGGGATGAAAATTCCCCCCTTGCTGGTGTCAGACGAATAAAGAGCATCCTTCTTTATTGATGTGGGGTAAAATACCATGCACCCTTATTGGTGTCAGGGCCTAAAGATTGATGAATGCCCTAGCATTACTTTTCAGTTGTTACTTAAACGTCCTCTCTCTATGATCTCTTGTCTAGCCATACCTGCATAGTCTACTTTGCCTACTATGCCTACTGCCAGGTAGGCAGGCAGATCCTGAACTATGTAGGTACCGTTGGGCAGGAGTGTTTTCGACGTGCTTTGCTCATCTGACCAGTGAAAGATGAACACATAGGTAAGTAGGTGTTTTATATACGTTGTTTAGCTATAAACTGCACCATTGTACTATCACTTGGATACTACAAACAAGAAAAACAGTTGTTTTTAGGAAAGCTTCTCTCCCAGAAGTAAACTAATCAATAGCATGAAAGGTTTCCAGCACCTGCTTGGCCCACATCTAATATAAATGGACCTGTTAGCCCCAAAACGTTTGAACTGCAAGGTTACGCATTGTTATCCAAACCTTTTACAGATTTATGTTATTTGCTATTGTGCATTACTTTTCTCTGACCTCTTATATTGTAAACTCTTTTAGGCAGGGTCCTCCCCTCCTCCTATGTTATTGTTTGTAGCAGTTTATCATCATAGTTTATAAATTCATTTTAATATTATTATTAAATAATAATAATAATAATATATGACCAGATTGTTTACAATACTTTTTATAAGGTGGATAGGGTGATAACGGGATTAGACCCCATTCTTTTGCTACCTGTGTTTCATTAGGACAATTTATGTCCTAAATATGGTATAAGTATGGGGAAGAAAATCTCTACAGGCCCCTATTGGAAGTTTTTATCTCTTTTTACACGAACAACTGTAAAGTTTATGCTTTTTCAAAAATTTTCTGTCTTCATGGAAATGGCAGGCAAAGGCAGCAATAAAAGCTTCATACAGATTAGATTCCTTACTCAGTCCAAAATTAAATAAAAAATAGTTTTGTCTACATACATTTTAATGCAATGATGGTTGAATGTATTTTATGAACAATAGATGATCCATTGGTATATTGGTATAGATAGTTTTTACCAACATGGTAAACTCACCTGATGTCAGCTCTAAGAAGTGGTTGTGTTGTATACTTTTATCCTTTATGAGACATATTATTTATTTTTGATTTTAGCCTTACACAATATTTACCCTTATTGTTGTAAAATAAAATCTTCAGTAAAAAAATTGGTTGTCTATTAACTTGGGTCATGCTTTGACTACGGTCAATGTGACCTGATCCACTTTGTGTAAATTCTCCGTTCTCAGTTTAGGTCTTGAAAGTCACATAACAAATATTATCTTTAGCAAGCCGGACAGAGATATACATAACAATAATTGGCATGTAGGCTTCAGGATGTTTATGTATTAGTTGCAAGTTCAGCATTGGACACACAGAAAGAGGCTTGATGATCAAACTGGCAAGATGATGGAGGAATGAGTTCACACCTGGATGAAAACAAGTCTGCACAGGGCATCCAAACTATTCAAGGAAGTAACTGTAGCTATACCAGACAATGCAATTTTTTAGGGCCCAGTAACACATGGACCCAGTGCTTTGGGCTGTAAATTGATTGACGAACGTTTGGTAATGCAATATTGAACACTGTTTCACAGTATATGTGTCCTACAAGTTAGGATTCAAGACACCCTGTGGAGTGGTAGCAGGTACCCATTGCTGTGCCCTAATTAATTTTATAGACCTTGACACTAGGGCTTTTTTTAGTAATTACTACCAACAGTGAACTATTCCTCCCACTAACCACCAGCTCTATGACCTTTTTTCCCACACTGGCCATGGATGCTAGAATATTCCTTCTCCTATGAAACCGTACAAGGCACCGAATGAAGCACAAGATATACAAAGCACTGCTTGCAAATCAGAGAATTATTGATTAATTATTATTGATAATATGATAAGTCAGTTCTTCCATTCCTGTTATTGGAAACATATGACAAAGCTCTCCCAAAAACTGTAATAGCGGGTATTTTTTTAGAAGCAGGCTGTTATAATACCCAGCATGTGCCAATGACTGCAGATTCAAATGCCGCCTTACTCACCCAGCTTATACCTTCCCTATATGTGTCATAATCCTTCTGACCTCTATTTCAAGATCCATAGATCTATTGACTAGTAGATTCAACTATTTTGCTACAATTTCTTCTAAGATAACAAAACTGGCTATGCATAATGTTATAAAAATCATTTCCAGTTATGTGTATGTGAATATGGTTTGAGGAGGGATTAGCTTTAAACGCAGAGGGGTACTTCAGTTCAAATTTAAGGGTGCCCTTTTCACATTTATTTATTTTGATCACATTAATGGAACATAAACATCAAGTGTTTTTCCTTCTAAAGTTCTTCCCTTCCCAAGTCTACAGCATTTTCATTTTGTTACAGAATAAACCGAGGTTGTGTATAATTGTGTTTCAGCTGCCCATACATCAGTGGTTTCCAACCTTTTGGAGCTCACGGACCTATAAATTTACGGACTCCAGACATGCGCATGCGTGTGTCACTTTTCCCCCCAGAATGACGTCACGATGCCAGAACCTGTCCACTCTTCCATCGCAGGCTCAGACAACTTGTCTATAGCGCTGAGCCTGAGATGTCTCCATGGCTCTGGCCAGTGTGACCCCCCAAGCGGTGTCCTTCTCCTGACCCCGCTGGTGGGTGCACCGGTCAGGGATGCGGCCCACCTGTCAGACGGCCGTGGACCGGGGGTTTGGGACCCCTGCAATACATGAGTTTAATTTTAAGTAGCCCATTCAATTGTTTTTTTTAGAACTGACCACAAATTGTAACACTACACTAACTTCTGGCATAACAATCACAATGTAAAACCTTGTCCAAAGTGTCCAACCTTTTCCTTTGTACCTGGGCATGGAAAATAAAGTGCAGGACTTGGCGACTGGTGGCAAGGAAGGCAGAGCAGAAAATATATGTAGGAACCATATGTAGGAACCAGGAAAAAAAGTGTGTGGTTGGAGTTGAGAGAACTTGGCATCTTCTCCTTGGGTCTTTGCCTAAGAACTAGCTAGCATTGTGTCAACAGTTTGTCTCATGAATAGCAAATACATTGTGTTGTGGCATTAACAAATTGGCATGGTTTCATGATGCTTCAGGTTTTATTGTTTTTAATAACACAGCCAACAGACCTAATGTAGACCCAAGTTAATAGATAACATGAGGTTTGAAATGTACCCAGACAATAAGTATGATACCAATATAATACCAAAACAATATAATTATAAAGAAGATATGTGTTTGCTTTCAAAAGGAAGAATACCTTACCATGGACTTTCTGATGTCACCTAATTCATCGTAAAGGCACTCCATAACAAACAGTACTGTATTCTGGTGCACTGTGCAAAAAGAAATGCATGCTTAAAATGCTCAGCTTAAAAGTGAATATATATATTGCAGAGCTTATTTATAATTTTCTCTGTTTATAAATACATGCAGGCTAAGCAGTTCAGCAATGGGTAGTTGCAATGGTAAATTTTGATTTCTTGGGGACAAGCTTTTCTTCACAGGCTGCAGACACCATGGGAAAAAAAAAACAATTAAAAACTGGAAGACTTTGCACATCATTTGTTTCAATGTACCTGCAATATACAATTTTTAGCCATGTTATTAGTTATATATGTTCAAATGCTTGTTATTGCAAATATCATAGTTACATAGTCAGGCTAAAAAAGACAAAAGTCCATCAAGTTCAATCACTAGGGAAATAAATATATCCCAGATAAAATCCCTATAAGACGTAGTTAATCCAGAGGAAGGCAAAAAACCCTGGTACAATTTGCTCCGACGGGGAAAAAATATTTCCTGATTCTGTGAGGCAATTGGATATTTCTTGGATCAACAGTTTCTGTTACCTTTACTTTAGAGCCTTAATACCCAGATATATTCTGTGCTTCTAAAAATCATCCAGCCTTTTCATTAAAGTAGTCTATACTAGTTGCTGAAACTTCTTCCTGAGGGAGCCGATTCCACATTTTCACAGACCTTACAGTGAAGAATCCCTTCCTTATCCGGAGCTTAAACTTCTTTTCCTCCAGACATAAAGAGTGTCCTCTTGTTCTTTGTAATGATGGTAAAGTGGATATTCGGTAAGGGAGTTCTCTATATGGCCCATTTATATATTTATACAGGGTGATCATATCCCCCCTTATACGTCTCTTCTCAAGGGAGAATAGATTCAGTTCACCTAATGTCTCCTCATAGCTGAGCTCCTCCATTCCTTGTATTAGTTTAGTTGCCCTTCTCTGCACTTTCTCCAATTCCACAATGTCCTCCTTTTATATAAATCCAACATATATATATATATATATATATATATATATATATATAGTTTGGGCTGATAGAAAGGCAACAAAAACAAACACTTATTAGACCGAGGTATGCAGAAGAGAGTCTTTGCACAAACATGCGTCAAACCTTGGAACAGATAAATGAGATCACACCAGGCACCTGAGGATATAGTTTTCATGTCCTTACCAGAATTGTACAAAAAATGGAAAAACATAGCCTGCTCTGATGGGTCTCAATTTTTGCTGCAACATTCAGAAGGAAGGGTCAGATTTTGGATTAAAACATGACTTTGTCCTGACTTGTATAAACAAGTTGGTGGTGGTGGTACAATGGTGTGGGGCATATTTTTTGGGCCCCTTAGTAGCAGATAAGCATTATTTACATTCCACAGTATAATTACTTAGTATTGTTGCTGGCCATGTTCATCCCTATATGATCACAGTGTACCATCTTCTGATGGCTTCTTCTAGCAGGATAACACACCATGTCACAAAGTCAGATCATCACAACCTGGTTTATTGAACATGAGAAAGTCCAAAGTTTTCAAATGACCTCCATAGTAACCAGATCTCAATCCAATGGATCACCTTTGTGTTGTTTTCTCATTATGAAAAATCTGCAGCAAGTGCACGATACCATTGTGTCAATATAGACCACAATCCCTATGGAATGTTTCCAGCACCTTGTTGAGTCTTTGCCATAGGGCAGTTCTGAGGAAAAAATGGGGTCTTACCCAATACTTGTGGGGTATACTTAAAAAGTGACCAGTTAGTGTATTTAGCGAATTGAAAATAAAAGTTGTTCTGAGCTGTGACGCTTAGGCAGAAACTCATTAATATAATTTTTAGCTACTCTGGCTTCGTATTGGTGGCACCCCTTCCAACCACCATAGAAAAGAAATGTTGAATGCTCATGCCCCAAGGAAATCAGATCCACTTATAACAAGGAGCTTTCAAGCTCACCCTTTTTCTGCAAATTCTAGGCATTTAATTCAAAAAAGTTCATATACCAGAGTTCCAATCTGGTTCTGTGTTCTCCAATTAGACCGGAGTTATTGAGAGTAATAAGAAATGATGGAGTAAAGCAGTCACTTTTGCAATATAATTATGACATTGAATGTAAGCTATTAAAGAAAGTGAAAAATTCAACAGATCTGCTGGCATCATCAGCAAGTAATAATGGCTGTGCCATGGTATTAGTAGTGTCATTTATGCTTTTGCTAAATGATCTATTTTAATTTTACAATATTCTTTTTATGTTCGCAGGGACCTTTAAATCTCTGTTTGGTTTTCCAAGTAGGTTATGCCAATACTAAGAATAACTAGTATTAAACTTTTGTTTTTTAAAGAATTTTGGTCAGGGCATTCTAACCAGACAGGTAATCTAACACTGACCTTTCTTAATAGATAACTGATTATAGGTTTCTGAATTAATACGCCATTATGGTTATTGTAATATAATACAACAATGATGATTATATTTAAATTTGCAGTAGGAAAAAAAAACAAGTTTATTGCTATCTAAGTCACTGTTTATTAGAAATTATTTAGTAAAATGAAGCTATTGATTTCATTTTGATATTTGAACTGCTTTATTCTCAGAGAATATAAATTTATATATTACAAATTTGACTCTGACACATTATTTTTCGAATAGGGTTCCCCCCAATGTTGCTAGGGGTTCCTTGAGAAATTTTGCATTTTGTAGGTCAGTTACCCCTGGCACCAGTGATCTTTCTGGCTATCTGTAAGGGTGACATTCTTCCCACTGGTCAGCAATGAAAGAGGCATTCTTCCACTACCTCCATGATATTCCAGTATAAACTGTGGATTTAGTAATTATAGCTGAAAGGTATTTCAAGGAATTGTTCATGTTGAGAAACGCTGTTCTAAGTTTCAGCTTACATTAGCAGGTTTTACAAGTAGTTCTACTTTATTTTGCTTTAAACCTACTTGCAATAAAGTTGGTGGCTTTTTCAGATGGATTTTTGTAAGATGCTATATGAAGCATTGAGGGGTGGCTTTCCACCCCTTCTGGCTCCATAGGCTTGATTTGGAACCACTTGTCACTGCTTACCCAAACAATTGTTTGGGTAATATGTTAGCACCAAAACAGTGCTAACATATTACACTCTCCATAGTCATGTCACTAGCAGTCCCTCAAAAGGGCTCACAATCTGATGTCCCTACCATAGTCATATGTCTTTAATACAGTCTAAGCCCAATTAACTTACCGTAACTGCATATTTTTGTAATGTGGTAGGAAACCAGAGTACCCAGTGAAAACCTACACAAACACAGGGAGAACCTGCAAACTCCATGCAGATAGTATCCTGGCCAAGATTTAAACCTAGGATCTAGCACTGCAAAGGCTAGAGTGCTAACCACCAATCCACCGTGCTGATTCCCATGTCCTCTAGTGCCCAATGACTCCAAGTGCACTGGTTAGGTGCCATCCAGTGACTTCAGTGCCCAGTGCCTTCCTATCACCTGTAAATCCAGACAGTCTCCTATATACTCCTGCGTTTGCATCATGCACATGCCATCTAGTGACTGTGGTATGCGAAGTGACTTTAAGTACATTCCCATTGCACATGTCATCTAGTGACATTGGTGTACCCAGAGTGCTCCCCTAGTCCAGGTGTCATCCAGTGCACTCCAGTGAGATCCCTTGTGTCTCTGTGACACCTGCAACTATATTAGCTTCCTATACACTTTCCCAGTGGATACAAACTCCATTACATGGAGAAATTACCATAGCCTTAACGATGATATTTATTATTCTTATAATAGAAACATTGCTACATTTCAGGATTTTAGGAGTTTCTGAAACTATATGGATATACTTAAAATAGATAAGATTCAACATGAAATATTATAACGTAAAAACACTGACCCAAACCTATCATGGTTTCCATTTTTGTATGGCTTATTAGGTGATAATCAACTGCCTTTTATACCATATTGTTGAGGGCATTCCAACCCCACAAGGACCCCAATGTTGACATTCATAGATTATAAGGGTTGTGTGTTAAAAAAACAATGGCTAATACCATAAAACAGTGATGTAGAATATAGACAAATTCTCTGGAATAGGTAGATCTGATTATAAGGGTTGGGTGTTAAATAAACAATGGCTAATACCATAAAACAATGATACAGAATATAGACAAATTCTCTGGAATAGGTAGATCCGATTGTAAGAGTTGGGTTTTACACAGGCAATGACTATGATAAAATAATAAAGTAATACAGAATAAATATAATTCTCATCCATGAGGAAGAAATGCAGTGGTGTGATATAGATTACACAGGTGTGGTAGTAATAGGGTGTAGGGAGTAGTTGCATACAGATGCCATGCACCTTGGTGGAAATTGATCACATGAAGGTGCAGTTCTAAGAGCAGGCTTGGAAGTCTCCTGCAGTGGTGATAGCAGGATAGGGAGCAGTTGTGTGTAGGGGTAGGAATGGGGTGGCAAGTATTTGTGTACAGGAGTAGTGGTCGGAGCAAGGTAGGGAGCATTTGAGCACAGGTACAATAGAAAACATGTGGTGGGTGCATTGAGGTAAGAGTCATGTAGAGAACAGTTGTGTGCAAGTTCAGTGATGGGAGAGAATGGGTGGCAAGTATGTTTGTGCGGGAATAGTGGTCAGAGCAAGGCAGGGAGCAGTTGTGTGCAGGTGCACAAATGCAAATTGGGTGGGATGTGGTTGCATTGAGGAGTGATAGTAAAAGCCAGGTAGATAGCAGTTGTGTGCAATTGTAGTCAAGAGGGCAAGATGGGAGGTGGTTGCCTGCAGCAGTGGTTCTGGAGGGTTGTGTGCAGATGCGGTTGTTGAGAGTGGGGTAAAAAATGGTTGCATGTAGCTAGAGCGAGTGGTTGTGGCCAGGTGCTGTAATAAGAGTGTGGAGGGAGATTCATCCTCTTTGGTTTAAGTGGTCAACAAGTAAGTAATCCCCAATGGCAAAACCTGGATTGCTAGGCAGTGATCAGGCTGGTAAGGATAGCCTGGATTGCCTGTCCCTTCCTTTAATAAACACCTTGCTGAATAATACATGTTTAAAGGGGGACTTTGGTGCTGGTGCTAGGGTACGATAAACTGGCCAACTATTCAAGTCCTTAATTAATAGAATGGCAAGTGTGCAGGGAGCTGGAATCTTGTGTGAGTCCCCCACTTTCTTCCAGATGGAGCTGTGTTATGGAATAGAGCTGTGGTATTCTTAGAGCTGGGTGGCCTAAAATACAAATCCTTTGGCAGGTAAAACAACTTTTCATCTGATTTATTCAAAATCTAACATTTGATTGATTAACTTCAGTAAAAATAATCTACAGATTCCATCTGGAATATGCAGTTTGATTTTGGGCACCAGTTCACAAAAAGGACATTGTGGAATTGGAGAGAGTGCAGAGTAGGGCAACTAAACTCATAAGCCCTTATTTTTTTTTAAAGCTCTCCAAGGCTGGAGAGAATACACTTTCATCAGTGAAGCTGGGTGATTCAGCAAACCTGGAATAGATTTCCTAAAAGTTATGAGCTATTTCTTAGCAAATGTTTTCAGTCCTGGACCAAATCCATTCCAGGTTTGGCTGGTTACCCAGCTTCACTGATGAAAGTGTATTCTCCCCAGCCTTCGAAAACTTTAATAAATCAGAGCCTATAAATGGAGTGGAGGAGCTCAGCTACAAGGAGAGATTAGCTGAACTGAATATATTCTCCCTTGAGAAGATATGTTTAAGGGGGATATGATCATTTATCAACTGTCCATGTCCATACAGTTTTTTTCTGGGATATGATTATTTCCCTAGTGGTTGGATCTGATGGACTTATTTGTTTTTTCAACCTAAACTAACTATGTAACTATGATCTTTTGCAAGTATATAAATATATAATACAATTCAGCCCTAAATCAGAATCTTGAGCCTTGTACAGAACTCTGATATACGTCCAAGAATTGTTGCTGGAAATGAGCGTTCATGATTGTTTCCATTGACAGGTGAACAAATCAGCAATACATTTATGGAGAGGGCAGAGGAGGAGCAAACTGCACCCCGTTGTGTTCTCCTCCATAGGAGTGAACAGCAATCATTCCTGCACTGTTGTTCATCAATCCACCATTCATATGCGGGATCTTTGCGGGATTACCCTAACTGTCCATCTTGTGTGAATATTATCTTTGTACATAGCGTATTTGTGTTGAGATGTTTCAGAAACAAATAAAATGATAAAGATAATCTGGAAATAATTGGAAAAAATATTTAATTCCAGTTCTAGGTGTATATAGTCTGGGCTTATCTATGTCTTCTAGTCACATGGTTCAGTTCTTGATGAATGTGCCGGTGGCTTGGCTGCCATGCTGACCGTCTTCTTTATTTCAAGTCACTCACTTGCTGAAATAGTGGTGATTGGGTAGCTCCTATTAAGTTTGATTAGAGCTGTTCCAATTTCTTAACTTTCTATCTAACTTTACTATACTTGTCAATGACAAGGGTAGAATGGATCACAAAAAATATAAATTCCGAATCCGAGTTCATGAATCTGGTTGGATTTCTTAATCTATCTGATTGTATTAGTCTGAGTCCAAATGTTTGTGTTTCAAGCACCTCTACTATAAATTATACCAATCAGAAATTCCTACTTTCCTAATCTGCATATTTGTTTTAAGATCTTCCTTTTGTGTCACATCACCATCATTCATTTTTTAGTACAACCCATTGCCATTGCCTTTGCTGCAAAAAGGTCCCGCATGCTTCAGCAGTAAACAAAAAAAAGAGAAAAGACCTTAGCAAAGAAAGGAAGGCCCAATCAGAAAGTAAGGAGTTAGGTGGTGTGTAGTATTTCAAGATACATGAATAAAACTTCAAATACATTATTTCAAGAGGATAATAAAAACAAGATGAATGTCAATATATTCAAGGCCAAATATAGAATTATCAACACTGAACAGTGATGTTTGTATAAATTCTGACTCGTCGCTGGATACCCGCTTCTTCAGGGAATATATCGTGTATACAAACACCATATACAACCTTAGATGTCCATTTGTTGAAACATGGCCAACAGACCTTTTGGGTAGATTACATATGAGAAACAATCATCACTATCACTGGGGCAGGCACAGGCATGTACGTTCAAAGAGACAATCCAAAGAGATCCAATTTTCAAAGGTCATTAAACCTTTTCTGGATTATTGACTTTTCAGATTAGCTCTGCTGCAGGATAGTGAAAAGATCATAGGAGGTGGGGGAATTGACACACAATAGGATGGGAGAGGTAGTGGGAGATGTAGTGGTGGGAAGTAGTGATGGTTTCAAAAGACAGAAGACCATCTCACCACACTTTTGGCAAGTGCTGCTTCTACATATAGCGGGTAATTTACTAATGGAATTAGATTTTTACATAGAAAAGTGATTTATCCACTTGCAAGGGATTTTTTACTTTGCTGACTTCATGTGCATTGCTAGATCGCCCAGATTCTCTTGTAAAAGCCTTTAATAAAGAGATTTTTTAATAAATCAGCCCACTATATTGAGTCTCACTTTACAGCTCCCATTGTGTTTGTGATACTTTGTATATGGAAGAAACAGTTTTGTTATGGATCTCTGTGACTTTCTATCTCGTTGTCAACATCATGGCAAATTTTCTTATATGTTTAATAAGTCTATGCATGAGCAGTCCAGAAGATTACAAACAGTCAGGTAAGTATGGGACAGACAATGTCCCCTCTGCAATAAGTAACATGTCTGCTTGTACAGGATGAAAATATTGTTCCACTTTAATGAATCGGTATTCTTGTACATATATAGCACAGGGTATATTTTCCAAAGATATTTAAATTTACTATTAAGAACACTTTTGTTAAAATGCACATCATTTTATTGAAATTCCAAATAAAATGTAATTTAATTAACATGATTCATACATCAAATAGTCATTTTATAATTACTGTTAAATCAAATTATTTACATCTGCAACTACTAATGACTTTATAGAAAATAATTCTTGCCATTCCATTCATAGTGAGTTGTCTCTAAAAAGCCAAAACACAACTGTAGCATCAGCACCACATCACAAACAAATACAAAGTCAGCTTTGAGAGCAAGGTGGTTTGGGGACTTAGGTCAATGACAAGCTAAACTCTGAGAAAGTTAATTGGATGACAATGGCTCTTATTCAATTCAGAAAAACAATTAAGTGCCAAATTATGTGACAGACAGTGCTGGATTGTTTTTTTTTTTTTACTATAGTTGGCTATCATATTTTTGTTGATTTTGTTTTTTGTGGTAGGCACCACATTTCTAATTTGCCTAGAAAGAGGAGTTTGGCTTTTTTTCAATTGTTTTTGGTCTTGAAAATTCAATGTATTATTCCTAAAGCAGGACTAAACTCCAAAAAAATCAAAAGGTTGGGGTTTTTGGCGGAGAAGAAAGTCTCTTTTGCTAAAAAAATCATTTTCTTGCTCCTGGTGATTTTTTGTTTTTTGCTTACACTACTAAAAACAATGAAAGTTTCTATTCCCTCTATTGAAAGGCCTAATAATCCTGCCCGCACGGCATTACAGAAAGTAAATCTGGGGTTTTAAAGTCGGCAACCAAACTTGTATTGTAAATCATTAACACAGTACACAGTATAGAATGAGATTATATAACAGGAATACACTCATACATCATATAATGGGTCAGTCCATATTGTATATTCATAGGATACATGATCATACAGCAAGAACCCTATATTGCATGAAAACATAATGTCTCTGAGCCCGACGCGTTTCACCTCTTGGCTTTGAATGGAAATTTCAAAATAAAATATCCCTTAAAGGGGAAGGTAAAAGGTTGTGGTGAAGGTAAGTGTCCTTCTTAGGATGATAGTGTTGAAGCAGCCAATGGTGATAACAGGGCTGTAGGTAACTCTCTCTCATAAGGTTAATCCCAAATGGATGCAGCCAGAGGCGCTACCCATGTGCTATGCAGTGTAGAGCCTGGCACTGCCAAGAACAGACCTAGATTCTGATGATGTTACAATATCAGTGGCCACCAAACACCAATGAAGGTATGGAGAATCTGGAGGAGTTGGCAGCTTCAGGAAATGCAGCATTTGGTGCAAATTGGTGGCAAAGATGGCGGCTTAGGATGATTCAAGGGTTCAAAATCCTGAACCTGTGATTGATGCTGGGTGTTACAAAAAAGAAGATGCATGCCGTATATGTGTGCAAGTATGCTGTGCTTACTTCCTAATTATAACAAAAAGCTGAACGCCCAACAATGACTTTAGTTCAGCTTTATTAAGGTGTTTTGCATTATGAGATACTCCAATTAGGGATCAGGAAAAGCTGAACCCCCTTTAAAGAAACTAGCCAGCAGCAGATGATCTCTAATTTTTATCTATCAAGTTACCTTACCATTTTCAGAAAAAGAAAAACAGATCCCCATTACCAGGAATTCATTGAACAATGCAAATCTCATTTATTTCCATATTTTGTATGTAGAGTGGATTACTTGCCTGGACACCTTGTTGTGCTTACAAAATGTATAGGCTGTTCACTCGCACATGTTATACATATCCTATCATCCTTTGTACGGGATCTATATTTACAAGACCCGTCTTTATCAGTGCAATCAATGAGTAAGAATTCTCTGCGACTCAGTACATTATCGCCGTCTTTAATTCCTTTACAAAGGGCCTGCACTGGCCCAGGAAGTGAATAGATGAAGGTGTTCTGGGCCTTGCAATGGAACAAGTTTCTCACCATGAGATTGTTGCAGTCAATCTTCAGCTTAGTTGTCAGATGCTTTTTTTGAAATGTTCTCCAGTCTTGACAGGAGGATGGATAGGAGAGGCTCAGAAGAAGCCCAAAGATCAGGAGAAGAGAAGATTTTGTGAACATTCTGGCTAATGCCAACTGAAAAAAGGAGATATGACATCAGATTACTTGCATTTGTACATCAAAACAAGGGGCTTGATTTATTGAAGCTCTTCAAGACTGGAGATGATTTTAAACCTGGAATGGATTTACTAAAAGTCATTTTAGTTTGTTATCAAATGTTTTAAGTCCTGAACCAGATCCATTTCAGGTTTGCTGGATCACCAAAGTGTATCCTCTCCAGCCTTGGAGAGCTTTAAAAAATCAGGGCCATTGAAGAATCAATATGGATAACCTATGCTCTTCCATGACCTTTTCTTTTTCGTAGACGGGCTTTGGTGGACTTAAAATCTCCACACTGTCATATAAAATTACAGGACTGTTATAAATCATTGGGGATAAGTGGGAACTTTAAAGCAGATGCAAAATACATTGTGTAGGACTGTATTTGTTAAATTATATAAGTAAGGTAAGAGACAATAGATTCTTATCTCTGTGAACGTTTATGATTGTCTTGGGAACAAAACCCAGAATCTGTATTAAAACAATACAGATGATACAATACAATAAAGAAATCAAGTGTGTAAAGGTGCATACACACTTCCAATTTTTATTGTTCCAATCGAACGACGAACGATCGATTGGGCAAAAAATCGTTAGTAAAAAAGTAACCAACGACGCTGACGAACGAGGAAAATTGTTGTAAACGAACGACCGGACCGGCAGATCGGATTGGGCGACGATCGTTGAACATCGTTCGTGTGTACGGTCGTTCGTTGATCGTCCATGTTCAGAGCATGCGTGATGAACGAACGTCCGTTCACCTATACGATCGTTCGTATATATCGTGCAGGAACGTTCGTCGTTCGTTTTCCGACGATAATAATTGGAAGTGTGTACGTAGCTTAAGGCTAGTTTCACACATGCAATTGTTCTCACCTGATAATCAGCTCAGGGCCGATATCGGACGATAACGTTACGTGTGTACAGTGCTCGTCATCCATCATCCAAACGACTGTCCTGGCGGATCCACGGACAATGGACGACAAACAATCCTAATGCGGGGTGCCGCTCTGTCTTTTCCCCCCTCCCCTCTGCATAGAGCAGAACAATGCTTCCCCACCACTTAGAGTGTAAGCTCTTCTGGGCAGGGTCCTCTCCTCCTCCTGTGTCACTGTCTATATCTGTTTGTCATTTGCAACCCCTATTTATTGTACAGTGCTGTATAATATGTTGGTGCTATATAAATACTTTTATGAGTAATAACAATAATAATATGTTTCTTCTGTTACTTTAACACTTCCTCAATAATGAAGCCAGGCATAGCCAAAAGTTCCATTGTAACATAAAGGGTTCAATTTATAAATGTTTCACCCATTACCCCAAATCCACTTTTGGGATTCAATGAGGAATATGTAAGAAAAATCTGTAACAGTTGATTCACACATTTTCTAACTGAAAAAGTTAGTATTTGGTAAAATTGGGGTGAATTTTGAAAACATTTATAAACATACCCCAAAGTTTGCACTCACCAATAGTACAGCAAGTAGCTGTGCCAGTTTGCTGATTGATGAAAGTTTACTTCTGATAGTTTAGTTCTGTTTTAGGATTATGTACTGAACAATGTAGGATTTATCAATCTGAATTTAGGGACAAGGATATGAGAATATAACACAAGGTTACCATCCTGGTACTTACTTTGTAAGAAGGACGATTATTCTGTATTGCAACAGAACCCGTTGATCTGTAACATAAACCATGCACGTGATGAAATAAAACCATACACTGTGCATGAAAATACATTATGCTTTATTTACTGTATATCAGTGGTTGCCAACCAGTTGACAGAAAAAATGGACATTATTTGCAATGTTAATATTAATAAAACAAAAATAATATTCTAATAGATTCTTATATTCTGAATGACAATTTTCACCTTTATATTGCAGTAAATTCTCAAACTTTATTAGGGATGGAAAAACAAGGGAGGCGCAGCGTGATGAAAGGTGTAGTATTAAGTTGTATGAGGAAACTGCTGCCGAGCCGTACGCTTCAGTATTGTTTCCACCATTACAACAGTCATCCTGCTCTGCCAATACCGATTCTCATCCGATTTTTTATTTTATTTGTTTATTTCCTATATGATCTTTAAGGTAAGACCTTTACTATGTATTTTATTTAACTTTTATATTTAATGGTATCAAAAAATTTGACTTTGATAACTATCATTTCTTGTTTGGTCTTAGATTGGAATAAATCCATAATGAGTGAGAAAAAGCAAACAAATATTTAGCATTTCTTTAGTAATACCGAAGATAATACAACTAATGATAATAGTAACAATAGTAATACTTCACTTAACCGTGAGCTGATCAATGAATCAGAACCTCCACGGTCCTTGTCAGCACCATTAGAAAGATTATTATTTTACAAAATTTCATAATAATGGTCTGCAGGATTTATAATGTAGTGGTCCGTGAGGTCCGAAAGGTTGGCGACCACTGATTTATACCAATCAAAATTCTAGAACAATATTCACCTGTCAGGCCAGTAGCTCCGATGTCACAGGTTTCAGCAGGTCTGTGTTAGTGTTTGGCATGTACTGTCCCTTATATACCTTTCTGATTACCATCCAACCAGGATACAATGAGGTAAGTGTTTGTACATCTAAAAAATATTCCTGATTACTGATAACTTCCACCTTAACAAACAGCCTAGACCTTTCTTATTGGGATATAAAACTAATTTCAGGTCGGTCGTAAACCGCGGTGGAAACAGGAGTGGTTTATGAGTTTGCATGCGGTTGCATTAGTCTTGCAGTGGAGCTGAGGCATGGTTCCTGTAAGTTACATGTTGCTTCTATGTGATCGCTCCTTTTCCTTTGGAAGAAGAACTGCACTGCCACTGCGAATTCCGGGGAATATGTGCCAATGGGCCGATCAGTGGCGGGGGTTGGTGCCTTTAGGCCAGCAGCCTATTTCTGTTATTGTGCCTGGGAACGGCTAACCGTTCAGTAAGGTACTGGGCAGTGGTGGATGTAGCCAACTGTGGGTCCCTGTGCAGAACTGACTTGGGGCCCCTATTGATTAAGGAGGGTCCAAGGCCTTTGTGCAGCGCATACTTTGCACCTCTATTTATTCCCCTGGGACCGGAGACAGAAAGCTATTGTTGCATTTGTTACAAGAAATCCCAAATGATGTATGCTATCATAGCAGAGAAAACTCTGTACACTACCGCAGGGTACACCGCAACCTTCATTTGTGTCTTCTTAGTTTTAAATTTTAAGCTGAAATAAAGTGGGCATTGTTTTTTTATTTTTTTATTACTGTGTATGTGGCTGAAGTAGCTCCCATGGCGCATGTGTGGGTGTTACTTCATCCTTACTTGGCCAGTGAAGATGGCTGAAGTCATCAGCACTTTATCAGCACTTTAATAATACCCCATTTGATGATCTGTGGAGCAATAATACCCCACATCGGTGTAATTGCAGCAATAATACCCCACATTTGTATCAGTGCAGCATTTATATCGGAGTTGATGATCTTTGCAGCAATAATACCCCACATAGGTGTCAGTGCAGCAATTATTATTATTATTAAAAATAGCAATAATACCCCACATTGGTGTCAGTGCAACAATAATGCCCCACATTGGTGTCAGTGCAGCAATAATACCCCACATCGGTGTAATTGCAGCAATAATACCCCACATTGGTGTCAGTGCAGCAATAATACCCCACTTCGGTGTAATTGCAGCAATAATATCCTACACTGGTGTCAGTGCAGCAATAATACCCCACATCAGTGTAATTGCAGCAATAATACCCTAGACTGGTGTCAGTGCATCAATAATACCCCACATTTGAATCAGTGCAGCATTTATATCTCATTTGATGATCTTTACAGCAATAATACCCCACATAGGTGTCAGTGCAGCAATAATACCCCACATTGGTGTCAGAACGAGAATAATACCCCACATTGTGGTCAGTAAATAATCAATACCCCACATTGGGGTCAGTAAATAAATAATACCCCACATTGGGGTCAGTAAATAAATAATACCCCACATCTGTGCAGCATAAATACCTCACATCGGTGTAAGTGCAGAAATAATACCCCACATTGGGGTCAGTAAATCAATAATACCCCACATCTGTGCAGCATAAGTACCCCACACTGGTGTCAGTGAAGCAATATTACTCCACATTTGTACCAGTGCAGCATGTATATCCTGTTTGATGATTTGTGCAACAATAATACCCCACATTGGGGTCAGTGCAACACTAAAACCTGCACATAGATGTCTGCATCTGCAATACCAGGCCCTACATTGGTGTCAGTGAGCACAGCAATACATTTCCCATTGGAGTCCATGCCATATCAGTACCTATTTCCGGAATCTTTCAGACAACAACCTCTCTCTTTAATATCGCTGGACATACACACCAATCCTAATGGGACACATCATTTAATTTCCATCCATGATGAGAGTGCCTCATGTGCACAGACAAGTCTTGCTTGCCAGCCGTAACCCTTTAGGGATCCCATAGGAACTGGCCAGACTGTGTGCATGGAGCCCAGGGCAAACAATATACTTGTGTGATCAACCAATTATCCCCATGAGGAAGCAAAACCTCTGCGAAACGCGTTGGTATGTACTCTTTGCTGATCACATGATCTGAAATATTGACTTCTACAAGGATTTGTTGTTCACAGTGAATCAACCAATATTGTAAGTAATACCTATCTTCATCTTATATCATGGATTATATTTTATTTTGTAATTGATATCAATAAAGCTAGATTGTTTAATTTTTTACATATTGGTTGCCATTAAAACCCCTTTTTTCTTTAACCATTATACAAAGGGTAATTATAGTTTGGGAGGGCTGGAGGAAGCATTAGGGTGACAAGAATGAAGGAACCTTCCCCATCCTTCCAGGAAATGCTGGCTTCCAGGTGTGGAGTGTAAGGCTGTACCCAGATAAAATTTGAAGGTATCTGCAGTGGAAGACTGATAAAGCAGACCAAATACAAGGTGTAAATAATGACATAAAATAAAAATGTTTTCATTGCAAATAGAAGTATAAATGTAAAGAGTTAAATTCTTCATTATACAACTGCAAAGACAAGAGGAGAGTCTACTGCACTGCAGGCAGCAAAGGGTTAATCTGATATAACGTGAAATGAGATGGGCGGGACATGCAAATAGATGGGCGGTGCCGAACTAGAGCTTGATATCCTGGAAATGGGCGGGGTCGGGCAATCAGCTCCGTGCTCGTGAATGCAGAGGTGGGCGGTGTCACGTCTGTATCACGGGAGCGAGAAAGTGGGCGGAGTTATGAAAGCACAGCGGTGCATGCGCAGGGAAAACGTGAACGTGTTAATGTTCCTCAGTAGTTTTCGCCGGTTGTCACGTGTTTAAAGATTTCGCCATGGCTACCGAGGTGGGAAAATTATCCAAGAACCTGCTGCGGATGAAGGTAAGGGGAGGCCTGGGGAAACTGCGGGCTTCCATGTTGGAATGTACAGAACACATGGCTGCAGGGACTGGCATGCGCTGAGGAGGCTTCTGTTAGTCACGTGACCTGTAGAACCACAACTCCCAACAGGGCAGCAATGCAGGGGAGCAGGGAATGTAATACCTGATAGTAATGCAGGGTGTGGAGTGCTATATTGCCCAGCAAAGTATCCTACATGGCACAGAATTAGGTGCTGGAGACTAGCCACCCTTGTTCTGGAGGATGGGCTACTTAGCATTAAAATGGTCATCGCTACATCCGCCATGGCATCTCCTTGCACTGCTTTTCTACCTAGAACCCTGGCAGCCTGGTCATCCGGAGGTACAAAGGGCATCCTATGAAGTGCACATCCTGCATGCCAAGACCACATCTGTGAGTGCAAGGTGCCCCCACTGGGAGCGCAGGTCCTCCTTTGGGCATGTGCAGATGGGGCATTTTTTCCACTATGAGGAAAGATATACCTATCATAAACATGCGCAGTGAGTTTGGCCATCTGATTTCACACCTGCGCAGTGCAAGATTGGGTGATGAAGCAAGAGGATGAGAATAAGACAGAATAGAAGATGTTGGCACCCAATGAAAAGGAATTCTAGGACAATGTGGGACTAGATCGCCGACAGGTCCAGCGCCATCGAGGGATTGAATGCGAGTTTATTTTTCCGTGTAGTTCTGCTTTAATGCGAAAGCAGCCCTCCCGTACCACCTATACTTTCTGTACACTTAGTCAGTGGGCTCCCTTGTTCCGCAGCCTTTGTGCCTGTTCTCTATTGCAAGGACAGTCTATGCCAGCGGTCACCAACCTTTTTGGTCCCGCCGACCACATGCCCGTGCATGTGGGGAGCCGGTTGTCAATCAGAGGGGAGGGACCGCCCCGATAATGATTTCACAATGCCATACCCCGGCCACTCTGCCATTGCATATCTGATCCTGCCAAGGGAGGGTGGGCGAGTTGTCGTGTGAAACACGACCCACTTCCCTGAGCCAGGGATTTGCACGGGAGAGGTGGCCCGTGGCTCTGGCCAGTGCGTCCCCCCCGGCGGGGCTCTTCTCCTGAACCCGCACGGGGGTGCACTGACCAGAGCCGCGGAACACCGGTTGGCGACCACTGGTTTATGCGGTACTACGCATGTGCATATGTTTACTTACAGGCCTGCAGGGAGGTGGCCTCTCCATTATGGAATTTACTGCTTCATATGTATTAGGAAATCATGGCTGCTCCCATTGAGCATATTCCCTTGTAATCATAAAGTTTACTAGTACACTGTATGTAGAATGTTCTTGCTCATTTGCTTGATGTTCAGTTCCAGGATATAAAATGCATTTAATACCCGTTTATCTCTTTTTTTGTAGTTTATGCAAAGGAGCCTTGACCCAGAAACTAAGAAGCAGCTTGAAGAGGATGAGAAGAAGATAATCAGTGATGAGCATTGGTTCCTGGACCTGCCAGAGCTCAAGGAGAAGGAGTAAGGGATTTAAAGAATCATATCACTGTATATTTGTGCCTTGGCCCCTATTCATATTTCACTGCAAAATGTTTTATTATAGTACAGCAACCTACTTTTTTCAGTGTTTATTGGAGGACAGAGAAATCTTGAATTGGACTTTTTCTAAAACAAATTTCTTGGGTGTCACTTGGAAGAATTTCCATTTTACAGTGGTCAGAATGCCACTTTGTTAGACAGCTAGAAAGATTTATTGGTGTCATTCTGCTGGCTTTACCAAGACATCAATGATGACGTCCAAGGAACCCCTAGCAAACATTGGATGTATCCAGTTCTGGTTGAGAATGTCTGCGTTCTTTTCCTCAAAGATATTTGTACGCTATGCAAATCCGCTTCAGTTACAGCTTCATGTGTTGGTTATACTCCCAACAGGCATACAAGTTTATTCTAGCATAGCGTCCAGAGAAATCGTATGAAGTGCTGGTTGGGTCTTCGGCAACAGGCTTCTGTTTCCCATGGGTCATAAGGCTGCTCCCTGAACTTCACAACTTTATCACGTTTTATATTGTGTATGTAATAGAGAAAGATTGCATAGACCTAGTAAAGAAGGATTCACTATATCATACTTACACTTATACTTACAATACTTGTTATAACTAATAGAAGTTCTACTTTTATAAATGGTCGATCAGGCAAGTAATTATTGCAGAAAGGGGCAGGCGATGTCCTTTCTGCAATAATCTGTCTTACTTGCCTAATTGTTCTGGCTTTCTTGTCATGTGCTGGGGATGAATAAACACCCATGTGCCTGCGTCATTCCGGTGTCCTAACAAAAAAAAACTACTAGTGAAAAATAACTGCCAGGGGGCGGATACCAGTGGGTGTGTACAATGACCTAATTGTCAGGTTAGTTTCACTTTCACTTACATCTCTCCCTGTACAAACCCCCATATTTCCTGAACAGTATGTCCTACCAACCGGGTACTTAGGGGACCCTCATAGCTAGCAGTACCCCAAATTTCATCTCCACACCTTTAATAAATTACAAAATATGGGGTTCATAATTCTTAAAAGTAGTGAAAATTAACAGGGTTGCTGTTTAAAAAGTTAGCGTGTCTAGAAGCCCAAAACTAAACAAACAAATTAGGGACCCCTTGGGCCACTTACATAGCAAGGAGGTGCGACCCCCAAAATTATACAGACCTGTCACAAAACTAGAAAATGTTCATATTACAGTACACTGTCCCCTTCCCTATGACCCCCATATTTTGTAATTTATTAAAGGTGTGGGGATGTAATTTGGGCTAGCTATGAGGGACCCCTATGGAGGTTTGTACTGGGAGAGATGTAAGGCTGCAGTAGATGACATGCTGCATTCATACGCAAAGTGAAAGTGAAACTATCCTGACGATTAGGTCATTGTATACCCCCAGTGGTATCCGGCCCCTGGCAGTTATTTTTCACGGGCAGTTTTTTTTTTTTTTTTTTT
The DNA here is from genome assembly GCF_032062135.1 of Pyxicephalus adspersus. Classification (NCBI taxonomy): domain Eukaryota; kingdom Metazoa; phylum Chordata; class Amphibia; order Anura; family Pyxicephalidae; genus Pyxicephalus; species Pyxicephalus adspersus. The sequence goes on from NC_092871.1 coordinate 12,843,167, forward strand.
TTTTTTGTTAGGACACCGGCACAGCCAGTTAGAATGGCCAAAGATAGTCTCTGGAAAAAAGAAAAGGAAGATGAGTTGAGCTGGTTTTGTTCTGCTTTAATCATGCCATGTCCCAGTAAAACTAGCATTTGTAAGCAGCATTCAGAACGTGTGATGGGGCTTCTACAACCAGGTTCGAGAGTGGAGCTGTTGCTCTAGAATCAGCACAACCACATACTCTGGCACAGAATTGTTCCAAAACTTACAAACATTTTTAAAGACTTTTAAGGCACCTGTCCTCAAAACAATGTTTACATTCAAGATTATTCATAAAACCATAATTTATTTCAGTATTAAAAACATCAAAAGACTTACATAATGCACATTGTAGTCTCTTGAATCCTACAACACATTTCACAAACTGTGTTTCTTCATGAATAAATAACGAGACCAGTGCATCCTAATTATAGACTCATGCTTCCTCCTTCTCTAAGGTGAACCATTGAGAAGAGAAGAACAAGCCGCCCTGGATTCAGAGGATAGTTTGAGATTTAGTTATATGTTGCATCCATTAAATTTAGTTTGCAGCTCCAAGGTACTACTTTTACCTTGTGGGCATGCTTACAAATTCCTTAAGGTATTATCTATACATTACCTCAATTTTTATATATAGAAATGGTGGCTAAGTGCCTTTAAACTCCATTATATTGTTGATGTTTTGACTTCTGGGATTGGAAGTGGCACTAAACCTTCACAGGCTCCAGTCTTTTGATTTACAGAACAGATCCAACACAATAAAGGGCTTTGTTTTTGGATTTTTTTTTTAATTCTAGTGGATTTTGGCTGCCAGGTAAAGGTTGGTGAGTTGTGCTTCTGTTTGTCCACTTTTTGGTGTTTGGTCATACCAGATATCTGGCAGCGTACTTGTATTGTAATCCTTCCGCATGAACCAGTGGTCATATTTAGAAACATTGGACATACCAGGTAATACACCCATAATTTACAGGATGTGGCTCGTGTGGAATGCATCATAAGGCAGACCACCATTGACCCATAGCATCCTATCCCAAACTGTATTGCAGCATTGCAATGTAAAAAGACGGCCAAAAGGTAGAGCACATGACGCCTTCTTTCAATGGAAAGAAGTAGGTGCTCTAAATCCTGGGATTATATAATGAAGATTCAGTGTTCTTCCCAGCACTTTTAGCTGGGTGCACCACCCAGCACTTTCAGTAATCCCCGGCTGTTTTTGGCTGGTTACTGAAGAGTTGGGTCACTATACAGGGGCTGTCACCCGCTTGCAATTTCTTCCCACCCATTTAAAAAAAAAAAAAAAAAAAAAAATTCTCAGGAGAATGCTATATTGTTTCTTGACTTTGTTTTCTGACTTGAACCCCTGGCCTGTGAGGTTAACCATCACGTTTAGTGGCCATTAGGGACTTAGGGAAAGATTTGGTCACCCTTTTAACCAAATTTCTATGCGAAAAGCGTTACATTTTTTTTTGGCATGGAAATTTAATTTACATTGTAGGCTATAATTAGACATAACTCGCCAAAATATGTCCAATATTTAATAAATATATTATACATTTAATAATCAACTTAATAAAAAACAAAACACAAAAATCTGTTAAAAATAGGTAAACATGTAATGTAAGTGTACAGTAGCATATATAATATATGAAAATTTCTTTGTATTGGACTCAATACAGCTATTTTGAATTAAATCCAGTACAAAGTTATTTAACATTCTTGCCGATCGGCCCGCCCTCACCGACGCATGCAGCAACGTCACTGGGAACGTGTTAAGGGTTGTTAATAGTTAGTTCACCTCAAATTTTTGGTAGGGCATGTTGCTCATAAAGTTGTAATTTGACCAGTTGGAATAGTGCACATTGAATATGGTTTATAACTTTTTTTTTTTTAAGGAATTATATACTTGAAGAACGAAGCTTCCGGACCTGTGAAGATTTTTTGTTTGGTCGGATGTCCTTTAAAGGCTTTAACACGGACGTTGAGGTGAGCACTCAGATTTATTAATATACAATTGGTCACCATTATGAAAAAAAAAAACACAATAGCTTCTCATACACTTCCTTTATCCCATTATTATATTGACCATTGTGTGAATATAAACAGACTGAGCATTGTGTGATTGATTTTTGGTAGAACCGAAGAAGGATGGCGCTCATCCTCTTGAGTTGTTCAGCAATCTGTTTGCCCTTCTTAGTTGATGACTAAGCAGCTACAGAAGTATCCCTAGAAAATGCCTGCCTAGAACTTGCCACCCGGTGGCTGCAAGTGGAATATAAAATGTAACACATAAACGCTTTACATTTCCATAATGGCTGCCAATGCTAATTAACTTTATTTGTGATTCACAGAAATTGATGGCGCAGATGAACTCCAGAACAACGACAGAGGAGGAACTTGTTGAGGGAGAAATGGAGGCAGATGTGTCCGATGAAGAAATGGCTCGCAGGTGGGATTTGAATTCCCAATTGGTGGTCAGGGAATTCAAGGGAGACTATATATATATATGTGTGTGTGTGTATATATATATATATATATATAATATAATATAATTTCTTTTTAAACTCTAATAACACTGCCATCATCAGTCCTATCAGGAGATGTCTGTTATAGGAATGCACTCCTTACACCTTGTGATAAAGGAAAGGTGCTTGGGATGGCACTGTGCAGAATTCGCAAAAACAAGACTGAGCCACCAGCACTCCCAAAGTATAGGATTCTAGACATAAAAAGAACATTTTTGGGCTGCACATTGTTCCTTCCTAAAAGCAACATAGTGACATATGATTTTAACGTTGGCTTTTCAATATGCTGTGACACTTTCTTTTATAACCAGCAACTCGATCTAGGAAATAGATGTTATCTCTGGATGATGCCTGAACAAAGATGGCTCCAAGACTTATCTAGGGCTGCCCCCGCTCTAGAATGCTTTTCTTGGCCTTTTTTGGCCATGTTTTCTGTTATACCCCATCTTTTCAAACTTGCCTACCCGTCTGTCATTTGCAACCCCTATTTAATGTACAGCGCTGCGTAATATGTTGGCACTTTATAAATACTGTTTAATTATAATAGTAAAGCAAGAATCCTGTATTTTACAAGTGTGATAGTGACTAAGGAAGGGGGGCAGACACATGGTATATTATTCTTATTATTGTCAAAGATTTTACATTAGGAGTCAGAGCTTTTTTCTGGACTAGGGGCTGCTTATAAAAAGCTGTCACGCTGTGATAATGTAGTATTTGTGAATGTGATGTAAGTTTTTATCTAAAACATATTGGTAGGCATTTATACTGGTGTAGAGTTTTCTATAAAACGGTCTATCAACGTTTTAACGTTTATTTTACCAGTTACCACTTTCCGATTTGTTTGACTTGTAGAAATGGTATTGGGTGTATATAGCAGTACCTCTGCACAACCTGAAGGGGTCAGTGGCTGCCAGTTTTTGAGTATATATAAGATGACATTGTGTGGAGTAGTTGCTAAATACATTGGACCTTAAAACGGCAACTGTGATAGTTAAAGGCCTACATAAGCAGAGACAGCTTTTAGGCTGCTCTGATCATCTATTCAATAAACTGGAACTCACCTGTGAAGTGCTGGGGAGTTGTCTCCATAAGGAAAACGCTGCACAGTCATAGGGCTTGTGATATACTAGAAAAAAACTTTCCTAATAACGTGAATAAAAATAAAATAGTATGTGCCTCTATGCACTTATTAAAAAATAAATGCCGCTATAATACCCGGGTTCATAAACCACAATTATGTGATACATGAGGAGCTATAATTCCTGGGCAACTAGTTATATTTTAAGCTGAACTGATGACCTTCAAAGATTTTTAAAGCTTAGAAATATTTGGTATTTTAGTTTATTGTTGTTTTTGGCCTTGGCGTGTTTGGTGTCCACTTATTGGACCCAATTTCATCTTTCATTTTTTCATTTAAGGGAAGTTTAAACCCAATTTTTTTTTTTAAGGTTTATGTTGCACTTATTATGGTCAGGGAGTTGTGAAAGGAATGGGGGGGAGCGCCTTTCATTTTTAATCTAATTTTTAAGCTATCGCTATCTTATAAGTTGTGCCTATATCGAGATAAGAAAAGACTTTGAATGTGGCTTGTGAATGGAAACTAAGCCTATATATACACGTTGGATTATTCGCAGCTGATACGAGCTGTCAGGTTTGTCTTGGATAAGAATCTGATATGTGTACAGCGGCTGTCTGACGTCGTGCATGGATCTGACCTTGCGGATCCATGAACATCAGAAGACAAACGACCGAAATGAACAGTACGGCACTGTATGTACACCGCTTGCTCATTCATCTTTCAGTCGATCACAAAAATCCCGAGTGTGTATGTATCCTAAGTCTAACATATGTTATGACTGGCAAGCTGGTGTCATTAGTTGTAACCTCAGTCATCTTATTAGGGGTTCACCTAACCAGAAAGGGCATGCCTCTTGTTTGGTAGCCAAATTATTTGCAGGTCACTATGATTTGCAAAGCACTATGAGCCATGGCTGCACCATAACATGATTCAGATGGGTTGATTTTGGGGGTATCCATTACTTTGTAGGCACACGGTAAAAGGGAAGCAGTGGAGTGCAGCTATTGTTTTTGAAAAGGGTAACACAGTACAAGCAGCATTACTTATACAGCACAGCAAATTCTAAAGCACCACCATCAACAAGCTTTTGTTCACTTTATTTGTTTTTATGGGACCGTTGGCACACTAATCATACAATTTTTCTTTGCAGATACGAAGCTTTGGTGGGAACGATCTCCAAGAAATTTGCAAAGAAGAGGAACCGCAAAGCTATCGAAGAGGAGGAAGTAGAAGAAGAAGATGAAAATTGTAATATCAAGAGCAGTAAAATCAAGAAAGCCTTTATTAAACCACAAGATTGAAAGCTGCTCTGTTTCAAGAGACAGACTGTTATTTAAGATGGTGAAAACGTGAATAGAATACATTGTACAGTTCAATAATTATTTTATTTTCTATTGATGGGGTGGGAGGTTGTTTTTACAATTGGAATGGAAAAAAGAGAGTCCTGGAAGAACTTTCAGGTTCATGTTGCCTTAAAAATGGGTTTGGGTCATCATTTTGGGGAGTGAGCCAGTATTTGGGAGGGTTATAAAACACAGGCCATTGGGTATTTGTGGACTAATTGCATTTCTATGCTTTAAGTTAATTTTCTTAAGAACTGGTTTGACCCTGAAATAGCTAACTCCAAGGAAAAAATCCAACCTTAAAGATGGTTTTTAGGTTTTATTTTAGTATTTTATAATGTTTTCTAATTATAAACCTGCAATATAAAGTTGATATTGTTTCGGTGTGTATAATATATTTTCTGTAAGATATTGTTGTTGTTCAACAAATAACTGTCCTCAGACTTTGTACATAGGGAGGTTTGAGTTTGGCCCTGCCCTATAGATTTAAATGGCACGGGACCTTGGTAGCAATATCTTGTTTGGTTGCAGATCTAGGTGTAGACATTGCACAGTCCTCGGTTCTCCAGACAAGATACTCATTGAAGAAAGCTGAATTATTGTTAATGCACCCTAGAACAGAGGGTTTTAAAATAACTGACCTTGACGTCCTTTAGGATGTCTTGTCACTTTGTTAAATGTGTAACTTTCCAGCCAGTTTTTTGCAAGCTAAAAACAATAAATATATTGAATCTTCCACCTAATGGTGAATTTGGAGACTTGCTGATGGGCCAGTAAACCGTGTCCTTCCTTCCATTTAACTCCTGTTTGTCTTGTCGCATATACTGAATTGTTACCTTATAAGTTTTTAGTTCAACTGAATATTGTCTGAAAAAATGTCACCATTTACTTTAAAAAGAAAATGTTGAATGTAGAAATATTTTTCAACTCTAATGTAATATAAATATGCATTTCATTACCTCTGTAAAATATTTTTTTTAAATACAGAATGAAATTTCAGAGTTTATTACTTTTCTTAGTCTTTGAAGAATATATATATACAAAATACTGTGTGTATGTTAGCACTCTGCTTGCAGTTCCTCTGTTTTGCGGTTTGCAGTATCCCCTGCTTCCATTTAGTCATAAGCACTCTGTCTGACTCCGCACCCCCTGCACACTGTGCACAGCCAGAGGGGAATAGAGATTACATTTTACAGCTAATGAATAGGGTAGTTCCTGGCTATAATACTAGAACAGACTGCAATCAAAGATAGAATCAAGTCAAGCTGAAGTCAAATCTAGAATAGCAGAATCAGGAGATCTCTGGGCAGAATGGAACTATTGGCTGCTGCTCCTATTTAAGCATCTCTAGTTCTAAGCTTTGGTTGCTGGATACTCAGCATGTTGTTTACCATTCTGCCCAGTGTTTTCCCAATTCTGCTACTCTCAATTTTGACTTTGGCTTATCCTTGATCTTGCTATGATTGCTGCCGCCCTGACCTCAGCCTATTACATGACATTGCCCTGATCTGAGCCTGCCCTGGCTTCAGTCTGTTCTTTTATTACACCTTGACTTACATTTTTTCTGTCTGATTAGCCATTCCTACACTGAAGGTATCTAATACCTGGTGACCCCCGGTGGGGAGAGCATAGGAGCTGTGGCGTGGTGAGTCGGGGCCACTAGTGTCATATTGCTCTTTTTAGGACACTTAGACTCTATGCCTCAGGCAATTCCATGTTACCTGCCAGGTGGTGACCTGTAACAGTTTTGTGCATATGAGACCTGGAGATATCCGCTTTTATTGGTTCCACTATCTCTAGAACTAGGTATTTAGCACACTGTCCACCAGACAGATAAGTATTTCTCCATAACATGTTGGGTCTGTTTTTAGTTGTATGTGGTGACTCTCAATACCTTCAAAATCACTGACTCAGAATAAGAAAGCAGCTCAGGTGTTCATCTACTTGTCACAGTTACTTGCATACTTGTTTCAGGTGTGTCACTGAAACTGACACCAAAAGATCAGCTTTACATCCAGATATTGATGTTGTATGGAATGAGTTCAACTGATATCCGATCTTATCTCTAAGTAGTAGGTTTGCGCCATGATGCCTTTTTTTTAAATCCCCAAATGGGAGAGCTGGTGGCTGCTTTGAAGTCTTCAGGATAGATGCTAATGCTGCTGTATACACTTTTTTTGCACCAGTTGATAGCCTTGGCGCTCAAATTTGGGCGATTGATCGCAAATTATTTCATTCTGTTGTGTTATTAAGGAACCAGGTAAAGCCAATGTTGGATTGGAATTCAGAAGTCTATGGCTGTCAATTTTACTGCAAATCTGTTAATATTGCCACCATAACTAGCATCTGGGGTCAGATGCACCTGTGTATACATAAAACCCCCTGCTCTCAAAAACAACAACAGGTTATTCGATTATTTATTATTTAGATTTTTTTGTTAAGTCCACTTCTTTCGCTTTGAATGTGCAAATATTTGCATTTTTTTATTCATGCCATTCCTCAGTCGTCCGATTATATCAGTATTTTTTAAATGTCAACAATAAATATTTGAAATTTAAAAATACTCATTTTATATCTACTGCCCCAATGCCTATCTAGCACCTGCGTCCTGTAGCTTTGTGCCCCCCTGGCGTGTGGGCAGATGCTGAACGGGCATTACTGGAGGATACTGCTGGCTCCTGAGGACCAGGTAAGCTTTACAAAAAATCAACACTGAGCCACACTCAAGATTTACGCCTTGGAGGTTTAAAGAAAAACAAGGTTGACATGTAGCAATCATAAAAACATACAATGAAAAAACAAAATGCAAAAAAGAGAAAACCAAAGTAGAAACCTCAGGGTGTATCAGACAACCTAAAGCTCAAAATTAACTATATATACATATATGTATTTTTTTATTTATTTGTTTAGTAAACGCATGGAATGATGTTAACACACATTCTCAAAACATAAATTGTCTCAACTTATTTGCAACTTTTTATTTTATTTTTTATTAGAAACATGGGTTGGTGGGGTTGACAGGCAACAATTAATAAAAAAACTAAACATGCAATGCAAGAAGAGATATAATGCAAATAAGAGAAAAGTAAGAGTAAGAGAGTAAGTGTAAGCATAAGGCAGTATCAGAATTCCTCCACATCAACAAATGCCTGATTATTACATGGTAACATTCGGTAATACAATTGTAGTCCAACATAATCTCTCATTAAAAAAACGTGAAAGCCATCCATCTTCCCAAGACTCATTAATGATTTTTAATTCACAAAAAAATTTTGTCCGAGAAGCAGTATAAATACACAAATGTGTTTTTCTTTATTTATTGATACAAATAAATGAATAAAGAAATGGTGTGGGGTGCTGCTTAATATTTAAAACAAACTTTTCCCCGACCAGGCAGCCTGCATAGCCAAGAGAAGGTGTTTGGGGGGCTGACATTTACAAGCCAATAAGGGAACATGATTCAAATATTGCAGGAATTCAATTCTAAATTCACACAAAACATTCATACACTTTTCTTAAGGATTTATTAAAAAAATCAGAAAATTCTTTAATTTGTATTATTTGTTTGGAGAAAGGATGGACGACTGCAGCTCCCCACTCTGACAAAATGTACAGGTGCTTGGTTCTCACAGGTTATACAAAACACATTTTTTGATTTTTTAGATTTATATTTGCCAGTTTTGCCATTTTTAATGCAATCAATAAGTGTAAATGCTATACTGCTTAGTACTTTTTTGGAGCGCGTAACTCCTTTGCAAAGGGCCTTCACTGGCTCCGGGCATGAATAGATGAAGGTGTTCCTGGGCTTTAAGTTGAACAAGGCTTCTTTCATGACGGTATCACAATCCACATCCAATGAGTTGGTTAGGTGCTTTTTCTGAAATGTTTTCCAGTCTTGACATGAGCAAAGAGAGGTGAGACTCAAAACAAGCCCAAATGTCAGGAGAATGGAGGATTTTGGAAACATTCTGGAAGCTGCAAAGGAGATCAGTGAAAATATAGGATCCTATATGGTTTTTATATCAGGTTCAAAAGAAAATAAATCTTAATCTTAATTTTTCCCTAATCATGCTAACAAGTTTGACAAGTACCACCAAAGACAAAAAATACAGATAAGTGCAAACTTTTAGGGAATAATTAGGTGTTAAGTAAAATATATTGGTATTATTATTATTGATATTAATATTAATAATATATTTTACTTAACACTTAATTATTCCCTTGCACTTAATTATTAATAATAATAATAATAATAATAATAGTAAAAAAAAATTGTCTGATAACTAAATATTAAAGCTCTATGGACCAGAGCAATTCTTAAATTTCCATCTTACATAAAAATGCATACCTTTTTTTTTTTTTATATGGGAGGCAAGCTAGGCTTTCCTTTAGAAAGACTAAATTTATTTATAAAGTAATCAATAGACAATAAGATAAACAACTGAAAATTTCAGATTAAGGCTGCATGTTATACAAATCAATTCTCTTAGTCATTTTGATTGTAATAGTGTCAGTGGGCAGGAATGCTAAATGTAACTTATGTAAATGTAAATTATGCTCAAGTGGTTTGCCCAATAATAACTTTGTGACAAAAAAATAATAGATTTAGCAGAATCAAGAGATAATATTACAGGATAAGTGGAATTCTGTTTTAAAGCTAGTGACAGACTGCATCATATAAATTATATGTATTGCATTATAAAATACCTGTGATCCGTTGTGCCATTTTTAATCTATTTTGTTTAGTTTTTTGCCAAAATCCTCGGATCATTTTCAGATCCATTATTTAATAAAATATACCTCAAAAAAATATTTTCAAGTAATATTACTGACGATTACTAATTAGAATTTGATGAATACATGTATAGGTGCCATATAACATGCTTGAGCAGGCTCATAATAAAATATTACATTATTTCTTACTACTGCTTTAATTGCCATATACACTAAAGCATAAAATGTTCAATCAATTTAGTTTTGGATTAAGCGGGCAGGGTTTAATCCCTGATCAGATTTTTACCACTATTCAGGGTAGAGTACAAAAAAGCTAGGATCCCAATCAGATTATTATTTCTGACTTCAAACTTGTTCTAAATTCTCACATTATTGTCAGCTGGACAAAAAGTGAGGGTAAATCTCACTAACTGAGCCCCATAGAGCAATTGACACCCAACAAGAGTTCCAACTCTACCCCATTGTATCTAAAACTAGATGAACAATTTTTAATTGGGCATATACTTTAAGGGATATATTTATAAATGTTTTCACCTAATACCAAAAATAGCACTCAAAATTAGAAATTAATCAACTTTACAAATGAGTCTGAATATGCTCTGAAATGCATTGGCCCATTAGATGAATACAGGTTTAGGTGCCATAACACTTAACAAGCTTGAGCAGGCTCATGTTAAAATACTACATTATTTTTAAGCAGGGTCTATTTCTGACTTCAACCTCAAATTCGACCTCTGACTTTAAATGTTCACATTGTTGTAAACAACGGTAAATCTCTGTAATGGAGCCCCATAGGTAAATAAAACCCAACAAGAGTTCCAATTCTTCCCTACTGTATTCATAACTAGATTTTTAGTTGGGCATATACTTTAGGATATAATATTAAACATTTCACCTAATACACCAAATTCTTACATTTTCCAATTGAATCCAACGTTGAATCCAAAATTGTACATTTTGGGTTGATTTTGGTTGATTTATAATGTCAGAAAATGCTGAAATCTGTTCTGTATTATGGAATATTGACTATAAGATTTCAATCTTACCTCTCTGAAGATGTTTTCTCCTTGTTATGTACAGCTTGGCACACTCTGGAGATCTACAATGGAATACAAACATAAATGAATGGGTGACACAAACTAGAATTAATGAGATAAAAGTATTTTTGAAGCTTTGTAGTTTGTAACTCGTACCTGTGATACAGATAAACGGTTATGCTGAGATGTTAGTATAGTTATCTTTTTGATACCTTTTAAAGGTTTACAAAAATGTGAGAAAACGAAGTTTGTAACACCTTCCTGGAAATACAGCCCTTCTTCACCACATTTTCTGTGTTAAACGAGTGCAGAAAACCTCAGCACAATGAGTGGTCAGCGAAATGATATTCTGCACGTTTGCTGTTTTTCCAGTCTTCACATCCACTCAAAAAGTTATTTTGCTGTAGATCATTATGTTAGGAGATATTTTTATGCCTCAAGTTTCCCTGTGCCCAGACGATGAACATCAAACTTTATATTTTCATAACAAACGGTAAAAGATCTTACCCTGTTTCCCCTATAATAAGGCACTGTCTTATATTTTTTGAAATGCCAAAATATGCCCTAGGTCTTATTTTCAGAGGGATGTCTTATTTTTCCATGAAGAAGACTACAGTACACATTTATTGTTGAAAATCACTCATGATCACTCATGTGCCATTGATTGTCCCCTTCTGATCACTCTGTGCCATTCATTGTCCCCTTCTGATCACT
>NC_092871.1:12854819-12936864 GCF_032062135.1 Pyxicephalus adspersus
TGTGCCATTGATTGTCCCCTTCTGATCACTACCGTATGTGCCATTGATTGTCCCCTTCTGATCACTACCGTATGTGCCATTGATTGTCCCCTTCTGATCACTACCGTATGTGCCATTGATTGTCCCCTACTGATCACTGACTCGCCGGGTAACAGACTCTGTTAGGGCGGGGATCAGCAGCTTGCTTGTCCTTTGAAGTTACTTTCAGTTTCACTCTGCACTGCAGCCAGCATCGAGGAGTCACACAGAGGCACACAGTATCAGGAATCGGAGGATGTCTTATTTGCGGGGGGTGTTTTATTTTAATTGTTTAAGCAAAAATCGGGGGGTGGCTTATTTGATGGGGATGCCTTATCATCGGGAAAACACGGTAACAAGACCTCACTAACTTCTCTAGTTGCTTGTATTGTGAAGTTGCTTATCCTTAAAATGTGTTAAAGATCACAACAAAAACTGGTAAATCGGAACCAAACCCTAAAAATAAAAACTTGCAACTATTGGATGTCAATTTACATATAATTTTAGTTCATTGGAACCCCAGGGCTTTCATGTACAATAGGTTATCACATTTTGTCAACTGATACTGTCCCTTTCAATTAGCAAACATTTATTCACAACTTGTTAAAAACATTAATAAGGGAAGAAAGGGGCTGGGGTTACATATAGCAATCAAGAAAAAAAAGGAGAAGATATGTAGAAAGAAGAAGATATGCCAGGAGATATATAGCGCAAAGAGGTCTAAACATTCGGCAGTATCAAGAGACATTGGGCCTGATACACTTTCATCAGTGAACAGTGATCCAGCAACTTAGAAAGGATCTGGTCCAAGATTCAAAACATTTGCTATCAAATAGATTGATTTTGAAATGATTTTGCAGAAATCCATTCTGGGTTTGCTGGATCACTCAGCTTCACTGATGAAAGTGTATCCTCTCCAGCCTTGGAGAGCTTTTTTAAATCAGGCCCAGTCAGCTCAAAATGGACAACATACCAAGAAGTGAACACATGGAAACATTGGTAATATGACTATAGTCCAACATAATATTCTGCCCTGTGGGGGCAAGGCCCCCCGTCCACCCAAGACCCCTCTGTCTCCAAAAAGACTATTTATGACTTTTCACACAATTTAAATACAAAAATGCTTTGAAGATGCTTTTATTTTTGTTTTGTTTTTTTATTTATAAAGAAATCAGTAAAGGAAAGAACTGGCGTGGCTAAATATTTAACCCCGGTATGAAGCCTGGGTGGTCAGAAACAGGTGTGGGAGGAAGGGACTGACAACCACCAGCCAATATAAGGACTTTCAATGATAAATTTGCACAAAATTTAGTTTTATTTTAACTTACAGTGACTTTTGTAGGGATTTCATAAAAAACTGAAAATTCAATTTTATTGTTCAAGCTTTGATTGTAATATAGGAAAGAGTGGATGATTGCAGCTCCCCACATTGACAAAATGTACAGGGTCTTGGTTCTCACATGTTATACAAATCACATTAGTTGATTTTTTGGATTTATACTGACAATACTTGGTTGTTTCAATACAATCAATAAGTGTAAATGAATCGCGACTTAGAATATCTCTGGTGCCTGTAACTCCTCTACAGAGGGCTTTCACCGGCCCAGGAAGTGAATAGATGAAGGTGTTCCGGGCCTTGCAGTGGAACAAGGGTTTCTTCATGACGTTATCACAATCCACATCCAATGAGTCGGTTAGGTGCTTCTTCTGAAATGTTTTCCAGTCTTGACATGAGCAAAGAGAGGTGAGGCTCAACACAATCCCAAATATCAGAAGAATGGAGGATTTTGGAAACATTCTGGAAGATTCAAAGAAGATGAAATGGTAATATTCTACATGTTTTTTTATAAGATGTCAAAAAGAAAATAAAAAAGTAAAAGAAAAATTCTACCTAATTGTTAATCTGCCCTAAATATAATAAAAATGAAGCCAATATGGAAAAGCCATGTGTGAAAAACTAAGTACACCCCACGTTTCAATAGATTTTACAACCAAAACCACCATAGCACCATGACCTTGAAGTCATTCTTTGGACATCATGGATGATCTCATCAATCTGTCACATCTTTGTGAAGGAAAATCTTTACCATAATAAATACATTGAGGTTTGCGGGCATTTGTTCTACACAGGCATAAACTGAGGTATAGACTGGAGAGTTGGGTCTGACTGGGCCATTATAACACTTTGATTCTTTTCTTTTTCATTCTTTCTTGCTGATGTGCTTGGGATCATTATCAAGTTGCATGACCCGATTTTGGCCAAGCTTAGGTCATTGCACAGATGGCCTTGGAATATTTTGGTATACAGAAAGGATCATGGTCAACTCAATGTCTGCAAGGTGCTCAGGACATGTGGCAGCAAAACAAACCCAAATCCTAACTAAAATGGAAATTGGAATGAAACTGGTCAATGATTCACAACATTTGCTAGCAAAAGACTTTAAAGAAATCTATTCCAGGTTTCCTGGATCTCCCCACTTTACTGATGAAAGTGTATCTTCTACAACCTTGGAGAGCTTTAATAAACCAGGTCCTATGTGTCTAAAAAACATTGTTACAGAACTTTTGGGGTTTGTTTAGGTAAAGCATTGCGATCCTACCCCATTCTGCCATGTTCTTGGAGAGAGGAGGCTTTCTTTGGGCAACCCTTACAATTCCACCCCCCCCAAGTCCTATAAAAGTGATAAACAAGTGCTAACTTTTTCACACACCTCTTCTGCATTTTGACTTTGTCCCATTAATAATGACAATGTAATATATCATGTGTTGTTGTCCATTTCAGGTTGCATTTACCTAGTTTGAAACCCTGCAATGGAACCAGATGAGCTTTTGTTATGTCGGGGTGACTTTTTGATCGCAGTTCACTCCATCCATGTCAAATGTGTCAGTAAGTGAGGCCACTCGCTCATCTCTTATTTTACCACAGGTGGACTCCAACCCAGGTACAGAAACATCTCAGTAGCGATCAAGAAAAATGGGAAACACTTGCGCTAAATCTCAAGTGTTGTTGCAGAAGGTCTAAATATTTATGTAAATGTGATATTTCAGTTTTTTGTTTCTAAATTGTCTAAAATTCTGTTTTACTTTATCATTATGTGGTACTGAGTAATAGGAAAAGAATTTAAACAATTGTAGCATGAGGCTGCAACATAACAAAACTGAAAGAAGTGATGGGGGTCTGAATACTTTTTGAAGCCATTATTACTCAGTGGGCAGGCTAACAGTAACAATACCACAATAGTTTCAATGTGAATGGGTCCAAGCCATACAAAATTTGCAGGGGTGTTTATTTTACACAGATCGGTTTCCTTTTGGATAGTTGGAGAATAGTTTGCCTTTTACTTAAATACTTTGTTACCTTGATACCATTTATAGACCAGAGCAATTTTTTCATTTCCATTTATATATACTTTTACCTAACTTTTACCTAAAGTTTTCACATTTACAGTTCAAACAATGTATAAATCATCAGTTAAACATTGAATCACACATTTTCCAATTGAATTGACTATAAAAGTGTTTTACATAATAGGCCTGATTACTTTTAAAACTCTCCAAGAGTGGAGAAGATAGAAGTGGAGACCCAGCAAACATAGAATAGATCTGATCCAGGGTTGCAAACATTTGGCAACTAATAGAAAATAATTTTAAAAATGTTTTTTTGGTTTGCTGGATCATCCAGTCACCTAGCTCCAGTCTTTGGACTTTGATGATTTAGCCCTATTTTTATTAAAGCTCTCCAAGACTGGAAAAGATGGACTATCATGGGAGAACATGGGTGATCCAGTAAGCCTAGAATGGATCTGCTTACATTTGCCAAAAAAGCAAAAGATTTGTAAGAAATCCATTTAAGGTTTGCTGGACCACCCAGTTTCTCCCATGATAATCTATCTTCTCCAGTCTTGGAGAGCTGGAATAAATCAGGCCCATTTTGTAAATCCTGAATTTAAACATTTATAAATACCCCCTAAGCATGTTAACAGGGTGAAATTGGTTCTGTAAAATGACATACTGAATAAAAGATGTCAATCTTACCTTTCTTACGATGTCTTCTCCTCTGCTATGTACAGATAGGCACACTGTAGAGATCTGCAAATGGAATACAGACATAAATAAATAGGTGACACCAACTATTATAAGATAAAAGTCATAGCGATATTGTCCCTGCAGTTCCTTATACCTAAGCAGATGAACGGTTATGTTGATATGTTTATACAGATAGGCTTTTGTTCCCTTTTTGGGGGTTTATAATTTTGTGAAAGAGGAAGTTTGCAACACCTTTCTGAAACTGCAGCCTTTCTCTGCCACGTGTTTGTGTTATAAGTGTGCTTACTTCAGCCTGACTACAAACACGTTATGAATGATCAGCAAAAGTATTCTGCACGTTTGCTGTTTTCCATTCTTCATCTTTCAAAAATAATTTGTGCATTCATAGACTTGAAAAGTGCTCACGATCCTCACTGTGCATTATATTAGGCAATATTGTTAGGCTTTAAGCATACCTAAGCCCAGACCATGGACATTAAACTCCTTAATCTAAAACCTCTACATATAAAACAGGGACATTCTCTCACATCCCCATGGGGGAATCTTCCAGGTCCATGTGTTTCAAGTGCAATAATTGATTTCCCCCAAGGAATTTTTAACCTCCCTAGCGTTAACCCCAAGTGTGACTCAGGGTAGAAAAATGTTGCTCAAAGCGGTAACGCCGAGTCACACACGAGTAGGATCCGCCAGCGTCCCGCGTTGTCCATCGCCGCAATCTCTGTCCTCTTCCTTCTTCCTCCGGCCGGCTTCTGCACCCGATGAGTCACCGGGAGAGTTCCCGGTGATGTTGCTGCATGAGTACATTGCCGGCCGGGCGGGGCGGGAAATTCAAAATCCATTTGTATTGTATTAAGCACAAAATAATGTATTAAATGCAATACATTGAAAGTATATGTGTAAAAGCAGTACATTGTTTTCAAGAACATTTTTTTACAGTATATATAATATGAGTATAATATGTATTTTTTAAAAACATTTTTAAAAAAATTATTTTTTTTAAATTATTAGATTTTTTAAAATTTATTGTTTTTACATGATTTTGTGTTTCAAACTTTATTATACTGATACTATTATATTATACTGTAAAATAAATTTTCATGAAAAACAATGTACCGCTTTTAGACATAAAAACCCGGAAAGAAATGAACCGCTAGGGAGGTTAAGGAAATGCCAGATTCGCAATTTTATAAATAGAGCCCAAATTGTCAGTATTTCTAGGATTGTAAATCTGTTGCAGTGAGAAAGAAAGAATACATACATCACAGGAGGCTTCTGGCTTCTTTTTCTACACATGCCGGATCTTCAGTGGGGAAAAAGAAAATACATGCACAGTGAGATCAACATTCTTTTTTTCCCCATGTACTGTAGGCTATATCACCCGATCTCATCGACAAACAAGATGGTGATGCCCGGCGCTCCTCAGCACTGAGACCAAGGAAGATTCCCAGGACAATGCAGGACCCGATCCAGAAAACCTTCAGAGGGATCAACGGACCTGCAAAAGAAAAGGTGAGTGAAAACATGAAGATTTGCCTATGCTTCTTGCTGGTCAAGAAAAGCCATCATAGTTTAGCAGATGTACATAAATAACAAAAATTTCACAGTATTCCATAAAAATTTAAACAGTTTTGACTGATGCTTAACTGTAATGTAGACAATATTTACTAGTATTCTGGTAACATCCAGTGATCAAGCTATAAATTATCTAAAAAAGGGAAATTATTATACTTGGTTATAAAGGTTATTTCAACTTTTTTATGTTATATTTCATTTATTTGTATTTATATATCTCCACCTATTACTTAGCATTTTACAAAGTCCATAGTCATGTCACTAACTATCTTATAAACAAAGTATCTCACAATCTAATGTCCCTTCCATAATCATATGTCATTACCACAGACTAAAGTCAACGAGGGGGGGGGGGGCAATTAACCTAACTGCATGTTTTTGGGATGGGTGCCATCAGCTGGTAAGGTTGTTTGCACAGCTAAAACATTTTTTCTTAGCTTGTTAGAATGAATCTTGTAATTCTATTACAAAGCAGGTTCAGTGCCTGATCATGGAACCCATTGCAGTTTAGAAAATGGAATGATTTGTCATATCAACACAGATTTAAAAATGTGAAAGTAAAAAGCTGGCCAATGTGCCAAAAATACAAAATGAGGAATGTTATAGTAATCAACTTGGCATTGATGAGTGGATATTGGCATAAGTCAGGGAGTGTTTTCCTTTTATTAGGTAACGGTACTGCAAAATGGTTTCATAAATAGGGAAAGAGTTCCCCAAACAATATTTAGTGAATGTAGAGTTTTTTATTTCAAATAACTTGTATATAATAAATATTTTTAATTGCTTACCTTATGGATAGCGTTGCTTGATCTGTTCTATGTTCTGTCTATGACTGGCCTATGATTTGAGGTGTCATTGTTTTTGGGTTCTCCCTATAAGAGTTTTCTATTTATTTTTTTATATCCAATAAATATCTAAGCTAATCAGATAAAAAGGGGTTAAAGAGGCCGAGATAAATCATAACATTAGTGGGGAATAGGCTGGAATTGGGTTTTTTTTCTCAGTTTTTTTTTCTTCCAGCCCATCTAAGATTAATCCGTCCAAATGGTAACGACATTGCTTTGTGTTTTTACTGCTCCCTCCTTACCCATCCCACTCAATCAAAAAGTCCTTTCTTGGGGGGTATATACTCACTTAAACCCACCATGCAAATCTCTTGTTTTTTCTTTTTTTGTGTTTACAAATATGTAAAAGAGGAAGTTTGCAACACCTTTCCCTGAACTGCAGCCTTTCTCTGTCTCATATTCATGTTAAAAGTGTGCTTACTTCAGCTTGACGATAAACATGTTATGAATGATCAGCGATATTATTCTGCATGTTTGCTATTTTCTATTCTTCATCACTCAAAAATATCCGGTCCATGTGCCATAGACTTGAAAAGTGCTCACGTACCTCAATGTACATTATGTTAGGAGATATTGCTAGGTTTTAGACCTACCTGAGCCCAGACTATGGATATTAACCATATATTGGACCTAAAATCCAATTGTCAATTTTTCTATGATTAAATATCTGTTGCAGTTTCTTATCTGGAGATGCAGCCTTTTTTTAATTTTTAAGGCAGGAGTTTCAAGATCCCACTAAAGTTTTAATCAGGGGTGTAATGGGGCGGGCATAAGTGAGAGTGCCGTGCCCTCACTTTTTTCGGGAATTGGCACACGTGCCCACTCTTATTTTGCTATGTCAGGTCCGCCCCCCTGCAGGTGTAGTGGGGCGGGCACGTTTACATAACAATAATGCGCATACGCGCTCACCATAGATAATACTGTGCCCACCTTCTTTTTTTACGACTACACCCCTGGTTTTAACCCACATCACAAAGTAGTATGAAATGTCAAGAGAGTGTTTTTATGGCAAGCCAGAAACTGATTTTTATTTTTCTGAACTGATTTTTATTTTTCTGAACAATTGAAAGCAAATGCACAACAATATTTCTATACAGTGTTCCACCATTTCCATAAGAAACAAAGCAATCATGAAATTTGTATGCCTGCTTCTTACCGGGCACCAAAAGTCCATTTATGGAACATTATAGCAAATCTTGGTTCCCAACGTGTTTCGTCAAGATGCATACCACAGATTACTCCTGATCAACTCAGGATAATTATCCCTAATATTAGGAGATAGTCTCAAAAATATTCATCGGCAGGTATCAGAGTCCTCTATAGTCCACGTTAGCAAAACGACTGATCCATGAACGACCAACAGTAAACCACTATTATATGTCAATGGAGCAGAGCAAAGCAGGGTGCCGCTTACTTGTCCTCCTCCTTCCCTTCTCTATAGAACAGAGGGGTGCTGTGTGTACAGAACTCATTCCTCCATCTTTCACAATGTTGTCGCTGGAAAGAGATCATTTCCAGTGATGAAAACCGCAGGAATATACGCAGCCTAAGGCTTCTAGGAGCTACAGGAACACCTTTCATTTATTCTAGTGCTATTTTCTGTTAAAAGGAAATTCACTGGCCTCCATATTTATGCACTTTTTTTTTTTATCAAAAACCGTTAAAAATAAATACTGATCAAATATACAAAAGGAGAGAACTAAAACACAAATTCTAAAACTGCCTTGTGGAACAGCTGGGAAACTCTCCAACAATTTTAAATATTCAAATTACATTTTGTTGAAATCCCTCCACTCCATTACTAGTTACCATTAACAAGGGGCTCTGTGGATAGCACTCTCGAGTTCCAGGTTAAGATCTTGGCCTGGACATATACGCATTTTGTATGTTTTCCCCTTTTTTGCATGAGCCTCCTCCCACATCCCATAGATATACTGGTACATTATTGTTTTCCTAGAAATTGGCCTTAGATTATGGTAGGGACATTAGATTATGAGCCCCCATGAGGGACAGTTGGTGATATAACAGTCAGCTTTCAGAAGGAAGAGCTCTGTTGTGAGGGAATATAGATGGTGATTGATCTGGAGGTCACACACATGCAATCTGATTGTAAGTGATGCAATCAATAACAGGGATAACTGATTTATTTGCAGACATACAATGGTGATCAATGTACAGTAGCTTTGCAGACAAACAGTGATGATCAATACACAGGTAATCAGGTGGAGAGCAGAGGATACATGAGAAGCAGGAATCAGGAGCAGGAACCAGGAAACAGGAACAGGAACAAGAACCAGGAGCAGGAGCAGGAGCAGGAAGCAGGTAGTTGTCATAATCAATTCGCACTGGAAAACGGGGACACTTCATATAGTGCCGCCCAAGTTTCTGATTGGAGCTCGCACTGGGCATGTGCAGAGTGAGGATATGCACTGAGCATGTGCAGAGTGAGGATATGCACTGAGCACGTGCAGAGTAAGGATACGCACTGAGCATGTGCAAAGTGGATCATTTGGACATAGATTTGTGACAATAACTGTACTTTGCAATTCGTGGACACAATATAGTTACATGATAATACCAAAGGAATAAAATATAAAAACTCTGTGACCTATTTATAAAACAGTGAATCTGACATTCCCCCAAAATTTTCCTTATTGGGAATCTTCCAGATCAGTGTGTTTCAATAGCAGCAATTGATTCCCACAAGAGAATTTTGGGGGTAATATCCTTAGTTTCGTAGCTCGGTTATTGTAAGTACAGTTTGATAAAATTTTTGAAGGGGAAAAAAAAAAGGGAAGACCTACAAGTTACTTTCAATACGAAAAGGAAAAAGCAACTCTTAGTGAAACTGAAATAGTTATATTTGTTCTTCCTCTTTTTTTCTGGTAGAAACATGTATTGTTAATTTTAAAACCTCAGTGACAGAAATTGATAACAAATAATAGGAAACAAAATAAAAATGATCAAAAGGTTTCATTTGTAAAGCAATGAATGTGCCATTTACTAAACATTCACTGCATGTCTTCCCAAAGCATGCATTTTAAATTACATTGTTTGGTTCATCTGCGGTGAATGTCTTGTATTGTCTGAGGCTTTATACATATTTCTTTGCTGTTATGTCATGTCTCATAACTGATTTTGTAAAAAATAAGATTCATAAAACACAAAGGGGTTTATTTATGTAATTTACATGGTTGCTGGTTGCAGGTTTGCAGTTGCTAGAAAAAACAATCAGAAAGATCCAAAGCTGCTACAAAACTCTGTTTTAAAGTTGTATATGTAACCTGACCTTAAACCGGAACTAAAACTAAAATATAATAAAATTGCCACCAACTAATTCCCTTTTCATAGAAAGGATCAGGCAATGTCCTTACTGCAATAAAATAATCTTACTGACCTTACAGTATCATTACCAATCCTCTTCTTGAAGTCGGGTCTTCAGCCATCTTGATTGCCTAGGCTGGGTTGACATCTGCAGAGGTTTATTCAGTCTCAGGAGCCTCGGGGGATAACCAGCATATCCCTGGCATTGTGCGCTGGGCTGCGTATGTACAGCTCAGGATTTTTTAAAAAGATGATAACAATCAGGCAAGTAAGTACCCCTTACAGGTTGCAATGGTGAGGATGGAGGTTGGTGCCTTGGACCTTGTTCTTGCTCCAGCCAAGAGGACTGGTGACATAGAGGGTCCACCATCCCGCCACTGAGTACCATGACACCATACTGAATTGTTGGCAACCTTCAGAATTGGTCCATTGGAGTTGTAAAATGCAGTGTAAATGAAAAGATGAAGATTTGCCTATGCTTCTTCCTAGTCAAGGAAAACCATCATAGGGTGGCAGATTGCACAAAATTACACAGTATTACAACAACAAATTACCAGGTTGTGGGTAACTATATAACTATAACTATAACTACTAGTATTCTGGTGACATCCAGTTATCAAGCGTGGAAATCTTATGTCTAGTTATTTGTAAAGGAGAAATGATTATACTTATGTGCAATTGTTATTCAGCTTTTTTAAATTATACGTGCAATCAGCTGCTTAGGTTGTGTGCACAGCTAAAACATTTTTTTAGCTTGTTAAATTTAAGAATTATAAATTAAATTAAAGAATTTTATTACAAAAATTACAAAAGTGTCATGTACAGTATTTGGGGCTATTCATAATTCCCTCCACTTTTACTAAAGCACCAGTTCCAGCTGCAGAAAAGCATCCCCAAAGCATGATACTGTCACCACCAAGCTTCACAGTGGTGATGGTATTCTTTTTTTGATGCATAGTGTTGTTTTTGTAAAAAAGTATCTTTTGGAATTGTGGCCAACAAAAGTTCTACCTTGGTCTCTGGACTATCACACATTTTCCCACATGCTTTTGGAACACTTACTTACTTTTCAACAAGTCAGATTGAAAAAAGACATAAGTCCACCAAGTTCTAAATCCAATTAAAATATGTGGGGTGCCCTAAAGAGGGCTGTGCACAAGAGATGCCCTTGCAATCTGACAGATTTGGAGCAAGGAAGAGTGGGCAAATATTGCCAAGCCAAGATATGCCATGTTGTTGACATCAACCAAAAAAGACTGAATTCTGTAATAAGTCAGAAGAAGCTTCAACAAAGTACTAGTGCAGGGGTCTGCAACCTGCGGCCTCCTTGTTGTGGCTCCCTTCGGCTGCCGCGGGGAGATCTCTGATGGGGGATCCCCTTCCTCCCAAGACAATGCAGAGGAGGGGGATTCCCTATCCGGTGTTCTAATGAAAAAAATCTACCAGTGAAATAAATCTACCACGGGGCGTGTACAAATGGGTGTGTACAATGACATTCCCCTCCTTTGAACCCCAATTCCTCTGGAATGGGGAGATGTACAAAACCAAAAATGTAGGTGCAAGTGGGGGACACCTGTGACTAACACCCCCTAAAATTTAATTGTTAGGCTATCATCAGAACATAAAGAACTCTGCCCATCAAAAAAATCTACCGTTACACATTGCTGGAGGCGCCTGAACCCCAATTTCTCTGGAACAGGAAGGGGGTACAGGTGAACAAAATTAGAGGTGCAAGTGGGGGACACCTGTGGCTAACACCTCCTAAAAACTCCACCCATCAAAAAACCCCTACCCTGTTACACATTGTTGGAGGCTTCTAGCACCTAAACCACAAATTTATCTGGAAACGGGGGTACAGGTGAAAAAAATTTGAGGTGCAAGTACGGGACACCTGTGGCTAACACCTCCTAAAAATTCATAAAAACTCTGCCTATCAAAAAAATCTACCCTGTTACACATTGCTGGAAGCATCTAGCATCTGAACCCCAATTTCTCTGGAACAGTGGGGGAGGCGGTACAGGTGACCAAAATAGAGGTGCAAGTGGGGGACACTTATGGCTAACACCACCTACAATTGAATCGCTAAGGCATCGTCAGAAAATAAAGAACTCTGCCCATCAAAATAATCAACCCTGTTACACATTGCTGGAGGCTTCTAGCACCTGAACCCCAATTACTCAAGATTGGGGGGTACAGGTGAACAAAATTAAAGCTGCAAATGAGGGACACCTGTGTCTAACACCCCTTAAAATTTCATCGCTAAGGCATCGTCAGAACATAAAGAACTCTGCCCATCAAAAAAATCTACCCTGTTACGTTAGAAGCCTCCAGCTAATGTAACAGGATGATACGTTAGAAGCTGGAGGCTTCTAGGGGCATAGTTCAGTGTTTAATTTATTTCAAAGTAGGCCTACACATGCACACTTGTTGTAACAGGTAAAATTAAAAAAATATTAAAACTTTTAAAAAAGTTTATAAACTGTGTTATGTTTTGCGGCTCCAGACTATTTTTCTTTAGTGGAAGAGGAGGCAAAATGGCTCTTTTGATAGTAAAGGTTGCTGACCCCTGTACTAGTGTAAGGGTGTGCACACTTATGCAACCAGCTTGTTATATGTTTTTTTATTTTTTTAACTGATTTGTTTGTTTTTTAATTGGAATGTACAAGTTATGGGTCACACTAAAGGTGGGAAAAGTTTTGAAATGCTTTATTGGGGTCTCATTCTCAGCCCATCTAAGAATAATCTGTCCAGAGGGTAACAACATTGCTTTGTGATTTTACCCTCTTTAACCTATCCCACACAATCAACTCAGGTCTTTTCTCGTGGTGGAAGATATTTTCACCTAAATCCACCATTCCTTTGACTGATCCGATTCTGTGTTGGGGGACCTCTAATCCAATTCTAAAATGGTGCCCGGCTGGTTCCTGCCTGTGCCCTGTTGAGGACAACATCTTCTGACCCATTTGGAAACAGAGTGGAAGTGTCCACATTAGAGTCAAGTAGAGAGTGACATTGGCATAGGAGGAGTAAACCAAGAAAGATTGAAGACCAATCGGGAGCATCACCTGACCACAGCTTGGAAAGGGGGTGTTAGAACTAAACCCTAACTGGATACTTTTAAGTTAGCTAAATCACTGTGTATCATAAACGACATATTAGTTGTGCTTGGCCCAAAGAAGAAATGGGGGTACATGAATTTTGTCCTAAAAATGTACAAAATAAATTTTATGAACAGCACCTAACTTTGTTATTGTGGGAAGTGCCCTAATATCGCTACAAACACCTTTAAGCTGACTTATCATGACATTTTTTACATTATATAAAAGGTGGCTTTTTAAAAAAAAATTCAGGGAGGACCTCTATATTTCTGCCTTTGCTGCCGCTGCAGAAAGAAATAGAATGTGAATCCAGCAATCTCCTGGTCCGATCTCCAATGTAGTAAGGAAGATGGTGGATGGTGTCCCATCAATGCCAAAAGAAGATACAAGCCAGGGCAGTATGGGACCTCCAGGAATTGGTTTCTGAAGGGACCAAGGACCTTACTCCTGTAAAGGTGTTATTTTTATTTTTTACTTGAAGTTCAGCTTTAGGGGGGTGAACAAAGGAACTCAGATCATGATGAAGAACTGTAGAATTAATTATTGGGGAATTTTGTTGTCAGTTATATTTTATAAACAGAGTAGATTTCAAAAAGGTAAATTGTAAATTAATTTTAAATTGCCCTCAAACCATAAGCATGTACATTTCAAAATTAGATGAACCAAATTTTGCGTTTCTTGTGCAATTGGTGGCCAGCAAAACTTCTAAAGACAACAGCTCCACAACCCCCCAAAAAAGATCAGTAAAACTAATTACAAGAGATTTGTTTTGCTTAATTTTATTGATTATATTCATTTTGACGTACATTGTATTTGATTTTTGCTCATCAGCGATTATTTCAATTTTTTGTTGATTGAATAATTAATTTATGGATTTCTGTGATACAGAGGATGTGTGTGTCTTGCTGTGTGTTCCCCAGAAACATGTAAATATGAAGCGAATACTTTCCCATTTTACTTTCATCACCAGTATTGGCATTAGACACATTTTCCTTCTTTTTGAAAGTGTATTGGCTTTCCTTTATGGCAGAGCACACATATCTGTGAATTCCCTGGAGTGACAATATCATATTTGCATTGCGTGTTCTTTTTCTCTTGACAGATGGCGAGTCGGACCTTCATGGGGCTTGTAATTAACCTTTTCTTGATAGTTTTTCTGCAGATGCTCAGAACTGTTTTTGTAGACTCAACAATGAACGTGTTCTTGGCCCTGCATTTCCCGTGGATGAAGAACAGGGGATACTTCATCTTTTCTTTGCAGTCAATGTTCCGTGAGCTAACGACATGCTTGGTCTTAAAGGAACTCCAGTTTTGACAGGTGGACAGATGGGTGAGGCAGATCAATATGCCAAGGACCAGAAAGCAAAAAGAGGCCTTGGACATCCTGGTCGGTGGGATCTGAAAGGACATGAAGAAGTTTAAGACACTGAAAGCCTGATGCTTGTTATGTCTATCTTGTTTGAATGCCTGATCAAAGTCACATAGTGTGTGACTTACTGCTAAGGAGAAATGTGGTTACTATATATTTGTTTTATATTCACATTAATAGGACTATAGTGGCTTTAGTGATAAATAGCTTCTCATTACAATGCCCCCACAGCATTCACTCACATAGTATTGTTGTGTAGCTGTGTGTCACCCGATACAAAGTTCAACAGTTTCAATTCATAAACCAGAAAAGCAAACAACTTTCCCTACTATTAAAAAGAAAAACCTCTGACATTGATGTTTATTTTGCTCAGAACTGTTTAATCTACAACCAGATTTGCCATCCTGAAAGTGCCAGTTTCCTGACTCATGGAAATCCAGTGTCTATAATACTTTTTAGGACAGCGACCCAGAAGAAGTATGATTATCAACACTATC
Source organism: Pyxicephalus adspersus (assembly GCF_032062135.1). Lineage (NCBI taxonomy): Eukaryota > Metazoa > Chordata > Amphibia > Anura > Pyxicephalidae > Pyxicephalus > Pyxicephalus adspersus. The sequence goes on from NC_092871.1 coordinate 12,869,590, forward strand.
ACTTCATGATTTGTCCAGGCTTTCAGGACTGGTTTTATGAGGAGACACTGTTTAGTAGAAGACAACTATCTGGCAGGTGCAGTAAGCTACAGGTCAGCGCTTCCTTTTTATTCTCTTCAACCAAGTCGTTTCCAGCAGCAGGAAAGCTGTCATAGTTAGAAACTGAACATAGCTTTGGCAACAAATTGATGGGAAAGATCAAGGAACCTATGGGAACATGTCCCAAGTTCATGTATTTTTGAAAAAAGCATTTGCTTTTCTATAAATATATTCCAAAAAAAGTTTTTATGCCTTCTGACAACTGGATTTATAGCCTGACCCTGAACATAGTATTGTTGCCAATTTTTGTGTACTCTCACTGTTAACCTTGCAACATGCTGCAAAGGTGTGAAGATGGGCAACCCTGCAAAAGTCTTTTTTATTGTTTAAAAAGGTGCAAAATTCTGGTAGAATTCTGGCCAAATTACCTTATGGCTTGGGTTGATGGACTTTTGTTTGCATTAGATGAGTTTTGCATTCTTGTACAAATGTAGAGAAATGATAAATCCATTTAACGCAATTAAATGCTGGTCCAAAGGAGGACAACCTATTGCAGATCAAATGTATTTGGTAATGAATTCTGGATGACATACAGTTAGGTTCATAAATATTTGTACAGAGACAACATTTTTCTAATTTTGGTTCTGTGCATTACCACAATTAATTTTAAATGAAACAACACAGATGCAGTTGAACTGCAGACTTTCAGCTTTAATTCAGTGGATTGAACAAAAAGATTGCAGAAAAATGTGCTCATGGTTTAAAAGTAATTGGACAATTGACTCAAAGGCAATTTCATGGGCTGGTGTGGGCAATTTCTTGGGTATGTCATTATCAATTAAGCAGATAAAAGGCCTGGAGTTGATTTGAGGAAGGGGGGTGCTTGTATGTGGAAGATTTTGCTGTGAAAAAACAACATACGGAGCTCCCCATGCAGGTGAAACAAACCATACTTTAGCTGCAAAAACAGAAAAAACCATCCAAGAAATTGCTACAATATTAGGACTGGCAAAATCTACAGTTTGGTACATCATGAGAAAGAAACAAAGCACTGGTGAACTCAGCAATGCCAAAAGACCTGGACGTCCACGGAAGAGAACAGTGGTGGATGATGGCAGAATCATTTCCATGCTGAAGAGAAACCCCTTCACAACAGCCAACCAAGTGAACAACACTCTCCAGTAAGTAGGCGTAACGATATCCAAGTCTACCATAAAGAGAAGACTGCATGAAAGTAAATACACTGCAAGGTGCAAGACACTTATAAGCCTCAAGAATAGAAAGACTAGATTGGACTTTGCTAAAAAAAATCTAATAAAGCCAGCACAGTTCTGGAAAAACATTCTTTGGACAGATTTAAGATCAACCTTTACCAGAATTATGTCAAGAAAAAAGTATGGAGAAGCTCATGATCCAAAGCATACCACATCCAGCTAAATGCAGTCACATTGATTGGGAGGCGTTTCATATTATAGATGGACAATGACCCAAAACATACAGCCAAAGCAATCCAGGAGTTTATTAAAGCAAAGAAGTGCAATATTCTTGAATGGCCAAGTCAGTCACCTGATCTGAACCCAATTGAGCATGCATTTCATTTGTTGAAGACTAAACTTCGGACAGAAAGGCCCACAAACAAACAGCAACTGAAAGCCGCTGCAGTAAAGGCCTGGCAGACATTAAAAAGGAGGAAACCCAGAATCTGGTGATGTCCATGAGTTCAAACTACAGACTGTCATTGCCAGCAAAGGGTTTTCCAACCAAGTATTAGAAATGAATATTTTATTTTCAGCTTTTTATTTTGGCCAATTACTTTTGAGCCCCTGAAATGAAGTGATTGTGTAAAAAAAGGCTTTAGTTCCTCACATTTTTATTAAAGCTGAAAGTCTGCAGTTCAACTGCCTCTGAGTTGTTTCATTTAAAATATATTGTGGTAATGTACAGAACTAAAATGAGAAAAAAGGTGTCTCTGTCCAAATATTTATTGCCCTAACTGTAATACAAAAGGATACTTATTATGTTGTATACCCCCAATGTGATGCATTTTGCCATCCCCTAAGCCCCTTTAGGACATAGTAAGTTGCTGCTGCAACAAAATCAGACCTCACGTGCCTGAAGCGTTCAAGCATCCTATGGGAAACGTGCCTGCCTTACTTTGCATTACACCCTACAAGATACCTGGAGTAAACTACACTTTGGAGAATCATTACCTTTTGATCCAACTCGGGTATACCTCTAGGATCTAAACCCCTAAGTGCTGAAGTGTAATCTTTACTACAGCTAGTACATTTTCTGTACCATATGTATATATTTTGCACATAATTCATTGTATGTATTGTTTGATTGAAATATCTGTTTAATTTATGTTCAAAATAAAACATGTTCATCTAAATGCCATTTAAACCCCTACCTCCAGAGAACCTATTCTGGATGACCTCAGAAGTGAAAGTAAAATCATGCCATCAACACAAGCCAAAAGCCAGTTGGTACATTGCCGTTGTTTTTCTCCGTTGTGCCAATGTAAAATTTCAGAAGGGTTGAATGGACACAAATATACTAGAGGTACTTTCCCTGAAGCAGTTCTTCCTGTTACATTGTGTGGATACCGAGTGACACCACCATGTTTACCTTCTGGCACAGCGATGAGCCAGCTATTTTTTTTATAGATGCTTAGGAAACCCTAAACATTCCCTTTTGTTTGAGTAGGCAGAGAAGAAAGAGCAAATATACTATTTAAAGCGATCTCCTAAAACTTTAAAGCAGAAAAGAAGATACCCCTGTAAAGAAAGGAGATTTCACTTTCCTGTCCTGCCATTTGGACAACAGATTTTTGTTGATTTCAGAAGCTACGGAGCCCGGAGAACATTTCTTAACTGGGCTGGCTTTCTGTGACCAGTTGTGATTAATGGTAAACCAATGTCAACATGGCTGATTATGCTTTCTGCATACTTCCTACAATGCTCAATCCCATAGTTGTATTAGGCACCTGTTTACCATTTCCCAGGGTTGTCTCATGTATAAACACGTGTGTCTAGAAGAAATGCTTGTGCATGCTTATGTGATAGTTGACATCTATAAAGTGATGCTTAGGGAAGATCCTATAAACCACTACTATAAGGGGTAGCGATCTTTAGTGCCAAGCAGGACTTTTTTTCTCATTGAGCCTCACCGGAATGTTCAGGCACTATTTTTCCAAAGGAGAATTACAACTCTAAATTACAACTCTAAAGCCCTGATAAAAGCTTTCCTTATTCTCTTTTCCTCTCATACCTCTGTATGGAGTGCTCAGACAATGTCTGGACTCATGCCAATGTCAAGTAAACAAAATTAAGATCATATACTAAAGAACATAATCAATAATTAGGTGTGGAGGAGGAAAAGCAATCACCCGGCGAGAAGCAACTTGTCAGGACTGCACCGCAATCTACTACATGCGCAGGCATTCTTAAAATGTTTGCCAACGACTATAGTTAAAGAGGACATAAACTAAAACTTTAACTTTAGATAAAAAATTGGACAACTCTTTTATTTAAGATAAAAATTACCTTCTTCAGTGGAGGTGTATGATATGCCACCCATTAAGCTGCATGTTGATTGGAGGGGTGGCAGCATGGAAATTGGCCCTTTTAATATAGACCACATTCGTTTTGTCAGCTTTTCTTTCAGCCAGTTGTCATTCAGCCACTTAGCTAAGCAGACATTTATAGTTGAGCTGGGGCATACAGATTAAGGATCCCAGTGATGCAGGAGAACTAATACAAGAATATCCAAGGTTACCCAGAGATGAAAATAGTGTGGAAGGAAGGATATTAGCTATGATTTCATGCCAAAGGACATCATTGTTTAGATCAGAACTTCTCATCCAGAGGTTGCCAGATGTTCCTTAAGCAATGAACTATTTGCGTCTCACAGGTTAGTTTTAAGCGATACCAATGGCTATCTGTAAGGGTGATTTTCTTCCTAATGGTCAGCAATGTAAGAGACATTCTTCCTACTGACCCCCACAAAAATTTACTGTGAGCTGTGGATATAAGTAATTATAGAAGGGGTTCCTTAAGGACCTGGAAGTAATTTTAAGGGTTCCCTCATGTTAAAATCTTTGAGCAAGACTTGTTCAAAAAGTTGACCTTTTTGTCTTTCAGGACTTTATAAATCTGCTTTGCATATCTGTGTTTCTTTAACTATCTTCAAAGAGTTTGGATAAACGATTAAATATTTTTCATATTTCATATTTTCTAGCTCTTTTTACAGACTCCTATAAAAGTTTATTATTGACTTTGAAAAACCCTGGAGGAATTTCCTGTATTTGCATAAAGCCATAATACGTTACACACAAATTATTTGTAAATGTTAACCTGAAGGCTGTGTTAGGGATAAGAATTAAGGGCTTACAGTGACATTTAACAATGGAGGTATTTGCAACTAGGGAAGAGGTAAATACGCTTATTAATATAACTATTTTTCCAACTTTTTGTAAATTGAACTTACAAACGTTATTGTTAATTGCAAAACCCTTGAATATCCTTGAATATACCCTCCTATCTCCAAAACTGAGTTATAATCACAATGCCATTTCTAACTATGGTTAATCCGGTTTCATTATGTATATCCAATCCTTGGTTAGAGGTATTGGGCCTGATTTAATAAAGCTCTCCAAGGCTGGAGAAGATACACTTTCTTTAGTGAACCTGGGTGAGCAAACCTGGAATGGATTTAGCCCAGGTCTGAAAAAATTTGCTAACAAATAGCAAATTACTTTTTGGAATCCATTCCAGGTTTGTGGGATCACCCAGCTTCATTGATTGAAAAGTATCATCTCCAGCCTTGAAGAGCTTTAATAAATCAGGCCCATTTTTTGTACATCTTTAAATATATGTCTTTACCAAAAAATGCAACACCTTTTAGAAAATCCCTATTGAATGTATTTCAAGATTGATGTCTTTAACAGTTCAATTTTTTCATACGTATAGTATATTTGGATTGGTATTGTGCATGTTGCATCTTATATATCAACCTGCCCTACACTAAATATATAAATATAATATATTTTTAAATTTGTATGTATGTCTAACCTAGAAAGTTACCAACTGACTTTACACATATTTTCCCCAACTATAGTTTAACTTTGATTTACAGAAAAACCTGCCATCCTGACTTCCCATGCAATTTTAAGGAAAGTACCATGGGGGAGAGGGGCTTTGCTATTAACCAGTAAACTCAAAAACTTAAACTCACCAAATTGTGAAAATTAGCTTTTTCTTGTGAAAAATTGCCTGCCCATTCCTATTAGCAGTTTTTAAATTTATTTTATAGTAAGTGGGTAAAGATTTAAACATTTGCAGCCTGTGTTGTCCTTCTAATACAAGCTTCAACTAAAACATTAAAAAGGATTAAAAACTTCTAAGTATTTAACAGCACAGCTCTCCTTTTTTTTTGCCCCAGTGGGCTTTAAAAGAAGTAAGAATTTTTGTTTGAAGTTGGAATCATTATTTATGGTAATAATAGACCTATGTAAAAATAATTACATTGAGGTAATTGGAATACACCTAATAAATATTTGCATAGTAGTTGGAAGTTAAAGGAAGCAGCAACTGTTCTATATCCAAAATTTATCTTACCTGTGGGTTCTATACGCTTGGTGTCTTTATCGGACTCTGCAGGTCTGAGATGTGATCTCTACAAATGGAGATCGCTTTTATATGCCACTTTATTACAACATCAGACTCACAAGAAAGTTGCGACAGACCGTGAATTATTATGATTTCTTGCAACACTATATCACTTGCAATATAAAACAGAACTTACATAACTTGCATCATTTGTATTCTTGTGGATCATTAAGCAGAACCAGGATGTTGGAAATTGCAACAGCTAAAATATTATCATTGCTATCTGTCAAATCATTTTGATTATCACATTTTGAAATCTAATATGGATGCAATTTTTTCTTTTCCCTGAACATTGAAAAACAGATGTCCAAAGCAAATTTAGCAACTTCAGCATGCATTGAGTAACTTGACCATAACTCAAAATGATGGCTAAAATACCCACCTAAGAAACTTTGAGATTGTTTTTTTTAAGACATGCTTTTAGGTTTTAATATACACAGTGCTCATGATTTTTTTGAAAATTGTAGACAAATTACCATACAATCTTCAAGATGGTATGGTCTTCTGATGAAACAAAATGGCGAAACGCATAAAAAACAAAAAATGCATAATTGGGGGATAACAAGCATAAAAATGTTTAAAATAATGATGAGATTGTACAATACAATCAAATGTTAATATATTTATTGAATGTGTAATTAAATAAATATTGAAATTTTACAAATAGTTATGAAGTGTATTTAGGTACCTAGGAAATCCCAAATTTAAAACTGGAATTGATGATATATATAGGGGTGTGGTACCAAAATGAGATCCTCTACCGATAAAACAAGTTTTATAATTACTAGTCAGACTTTATTTGCCCATGACTGTATTGTGCATATAAGATCAGGAACCATACTGCACACAAAGACACCCCAGATCATAACACTGCCCCCACAGACACCCCAGATCATAACATTGCCCCCACAGACACCCCAGATCATAACACTGTCCCCACAGACACCCCAGATCATATTACTGCACCCAAAGACACCTCAGAACATAGTCTCGCACCCAAAGACACCCCAGATCATAACACTGCCCCCACAGGCACCCCACATCATAACACTGCCCCCACAGGCACCCCAGATGATAATAGGCTTGGGAACTTTCGTTTTGGGCCAGGCAATGTATTTTCCTTTATTAGTAGATGAAACAAAAAAAAACACAAAACATCATACTGAATAAACTATAAATCTGTGGATTAGATAAGTAATAGTTCCTGGATTGTGAAATCATGCAGGTAGAATTCTCTGTCCCAGTGGTTCATGCTAAACAATTGTATGTACTTGTCCATGGAACTATTTATCTACCATTGAACTTTTACTATCCTCCTATGCTGTATCTATTGCTTTGTGTATAGAACCTCAGGAGCTGATGATGGCACTAAATACATTAATAAAAAATATATGATTCGTGATATAAAAGGAGATTAAATAAACAATAATAATATCACATATTTATCTTTTTCAAAAAAACTACGTTGGGTCTGCATAGTAGCTAAAGCTTGGTTACTGATGTGGTCAGCAGCTGTTCGTGCAAACTGAGTCACCTTGCGTGCTTTAGGAAGTGATGGTGTGGGCGCTGACAGTTTCTGCATTAATATATACACAATGAAAGGTAAAAAGTAAATGAAAAAGAGTAACAAATGAAACTGAGTAACTAACATGGCTTTATAATTCATATATTGATAAGCTAAAGCTGGAAACCAATGACGCACATAACATGGGGCTATATTAATAAATATGGCTACCTGGCCTTATCGGACTCTGAAGAAAGAAGCTCAGAAGAAAATGTAAATTCCTTCATCCCCAATCACACAGGATAAAACATCAGGTTCTGTTTCCTCTGCTACAGCAAATATTCACTTTTTCTTCCCCATCCAGCCAATCTGGCTGCCAGGTAAAGGAGATCTCAGTAAAAGCTAAGAATTGTCCAATTCATAGCTTTCAATGTGGCCCTTCCTTTTTTGAAGTAGTATGCTTGGTGATTGGCCCAATGGAATGAGCCACATGGTCTTCTATACTCTGATGTAATGGGTATTTTTTTCAATCTTGGCTATAGATGAATAACAGAAAAGTGGGTATGGGTAGCTGGGGAAGAGAGATTACAGCAAACGTTATTTTTTCCTGCAAGGTTTTCCTATGGTGGATTTATAATGTATCAATGACCCTTATTAAACTTGCCCTTCCATTTGCACATCATTTTTAGATCAAAATGGCAGCAGACCTGTCTGCAGATGTTGAAGAAACCTATGGAGCAATCCCTAAACAATGTCAGTAACATTTTAGAAAAAATTACATCCAGACAGTGCAATAGGCCTAAGCAATTTTGTCATGAGACCAGAAAGGGATTTTTTTTCCCTGTACAACAGATAATTTAAAATTAGAGGTAATTTAGAGGTCTGCTTAAAGCCACAAAAACGCTTTTGACTGCTCTATCTTGCCTCTATATCCCATACCTACACACATTTGGTGAAGAAAATGATCTTAAAACCATTTCTTTTTCTTACCTATTAAACTGTCAGAGAAGTAACTGGTATAAACGTCAACTGGTGATGGTTGGACAAAGCATGCATCTCTGACATATTTTCCAAAATGTCACCGACTTGCTTAAAGGGGACCTTTCACTTTAAAAAAAAAGCATAAATATGTTTTGTTTTTTATTTTGCAATAAATGCCTTTTCTTTTTTTGTTTGTCTTTACGTCTGCACCGAAAGATTGAATGGGTACGCAGAGCTTCCAGGGATACAAACTTCATGAATCCCAGGAGACTTCGTCTGTGTCTTCTGTCATTGAAAAAACAAAGATGCCAATCTCACGCATGTGCAGTGTAAGATCAGGTGAGAAGAAGATAGAAGAAGAAAGAAAATGGGAGCGTCCATTGCTTCCTCTGCTCCAGAATGAAGCAAGAAACCAGGACAATGTGGGATTGTACGGAAGACAGCTCATGGGGGATAGACGGATTTGCACAAGTAATGTGTCTCTTTTTTAATTTTCACTTTTGTTCCACTTTTATTGTATAACTTCTGATTAACATTAACTATACCTACACAATGATATGATCACCAATAATATCATTCTTTCCTTTATGCTTGTACTGTTACATCATCGATGATGACATTACTGTATTACTAGGACACCTCCTGTGCTTTATTAGCAGCCTTCCTAACAAAACATCCCATGCCATTATTTTGGATGTTTCATTTGTTTTCCAAGAATTACAACTCGAGAAGCCCAAAACAGTCTTCTGATTTTCTTTGCATATGATACAGTGAGTAACATGTCACAAGATTTGATGTATCATGCCAGAGCAGTCTGACCTAGTTAAAAAGTGCAGTTCAGTCTTCTGGTGACCCCCTTCTATGCTGAACTGTACAGCATTATACTTCTCAGATTGTACTTTTATAGTGCCATGCGGATTGTTTATGAAAATTCCCGTTTTTACTCAATGACAAATGTAAAATTCGCTCTTAGCCAACACTTAGAGCAACATGTGAAGGTTACAAACAGATCCCCTCCGGTTACTGTTCCACTCGCATGATCGATCTTCCATTACATAGTTACATAGTTAGGTTGAAAAAAAACATAGGATCATCAAATTCAACCACTAGGGAAATAAATATATCCTAGATAAAAACACTGCAAACATAGTTGAACCCAAGGAAGGCAAAAAAAAAAACCCTGGTTCAATTTGCTCTAATGAGAAAAAAATTCCTTCCTGATTTCATGCGGCAATCGGATGTTCTCTGTTATCTTTACTTATATATATATATATATATATATATATATATATATATAAATAGATTCAGTTCAGCTTAATCTCTCTCTCTCCTCCATTCCTCTTATTAGTTTAGTTGCCTTCTCTGCTCTCTCTCTAATTCCACAATGTCCTTTTGGTGAACTGGTACCCAAAACTGGACTGCATATTCCAGGTGAGGTCTGACCAATGCTTTGTGAGGTCTGACCTATTGCTGGCCATTGGGAAGAATGCCATCCTTACAGATAGACAAAAAGATCAATGGTTTCAGTTAACCTCCTGGTAGCAAAAACTGCTCATTGCTCAAGGAACCCCTAGCAAACCCTGGTTGAGAAACTCTGATCTAGATTTTCAATTACTGTTAGATGCTTAGAAACTGAATAGCTAATGTTGGTCTTTCTTTTATAGGTTGTTTTGCAAACTCCGTGCCATGGCTGCTGTTATAATAAATAATAATTTTTACATTTTATAACACCAATAATAAAATAACTTATAGTGTGTGTAAAGGTTAAACTTTTTACAATGTTTAAATATTTTTGGAAAGACTGGGAAAGAGTTGAACTCTTAATGCAGTTTGTATTGGTGTCTGTGGTGGTTGTCTTCACAATGTGTAATTCTGGTGTGATTTCCTATATCACTGAAGCTAATATTTAACTTAATATTGTGATGATGTGAACTGCGAGATGCTGAACCAGCTGATAAGCTGAATAGGGGATTTGGAAGATTGCAAACTATTCATTATTTAATTAATCGATTTAGTTGATCTTACTCCAGTATGACAATGTTTGTGCCTTCCAATTTGTAGTCTCTTCTTTTTGCACTTCTTAATGTTCTACCAAAGTGGTTAGCGTGATGATTCAAATGCTGACTGCCTACAGTACTATGGCCGAGTGTTCTGAGTCAGCAGAGGCCATGTGATGGTTTGACTGGGGTGCAGGCACGCTGCTTTGGTTCCTGTGTGGTTTTTGATGTGTCTGGCTTTTAAAATTATATCTAAAGTGTTTCTTTTTTTTTTTTTTTTACTAGAAAAAAGATTGTAATCTTGCAAACTGTGTCCATTCTACTCTATAGAAATATTGTAAAACATCAAAATACACTTTAAGAACAATCCATTAAATATGTGGCAAAGTTTAAATTCCATCTTGATTTGTACATGTTATTTTTTGACATTTTTGTCTGACATAGCTTAAAGTCACCTACTAATAAATGACTCTTCTGGATGTTTGTTACAAGGATCAATTCTTTAGGTAAAAGAATATATTCTATTGTTATTCTGGGTTTACACTATTTACCGTGCATTATACAGAAGCATGGCCACCTTTCTGCTGTACATTCATGGTTTTAAATGGGGGATCACACAGGAAAAAGACACCAATGGGTTTGATTTATTGAAGTTCTCCAAGATTGGAGAAGATAGACTATTAAAGAAGAACCTGGGTGATCTAGCAAACCTGGAAAGGATTTCTTACAAATCATCTGCAATTAGCTGGCAATTGTTTTAAATTCTGGACCAGATTCAGATTTGCTGGATCACCCAGGCGTTCTCATGATAGTCACTGAATTTCTGTAATTTTCAGGTTTGTTGTATAACCCAGGTTCTCCTATGATATTCTCTATTCTCCAGTCTTTGAGAACTTATGAAGTTATGCCCCTTGTTCTCTTGAGTAAGTGAGGTCTGGAGTGATTGAAAACAGTAATTTAAATAGGGTCTTGTATAAGAGGAAGTACGTACTACAGAAGATCAGAGTATCAGTTTAACATACAGGCAAATCTGTAGAATAAGTTCTGCAATGTTAGCTTCCATCATCTCTTATTGGTAGCTCCACTTTAGGAGATCTTTTTAATTTCCTTTAACTAGCCATGTGCACTTCCTATTGTATTGAAAATTTATTGGTAATGGTAATTTTATGCCAGTTCTTGGTTATTCATCACAGTTCCTATACATACCCATCACTTTGAAGCTGGAATATTCACCTTTTGTTGACTACAATCCTGATGAGTTAAATAAGGCATATACTCAAGTATAAGTTGATCCGAGTATAAGTCGAGGTACCTATTTTTACCTTGGAAAACAGGAAAAATGATTGACTCGAGTATAAGACGAGGGTGGAAAATGCTGCAGCTACTAACAAGTTTCAATATTCAAAATAAACACCAATAAAATTACATTAATTGAGGCATCCGTGGGGTGTATATTTTTAAATATTTATTTCAATTTTATTTCAAAGAAAAACAGTAAACTAGCCGTCACGCTATAGCACTGATATATTACGCAGCACTGTCCAAAGTCCATAATCGTGTGACTGGCTGTCACTCAAATAGGCTCACAATCTAATGTCCCTACCATAATCATATGTCTTTATTACAGTCTAGGGTCAATTTTAGGGGGAAGCCAATTAACCCTATTATCTACAAGACTAAGCCTTCCATAGCAAAAAAGCCTTTACTTTGCCTATTCAGGGAAAAAAGCTGTTAGCTTTCACCCTCCAATCCACCATTGTATATACCTGCATTTTGTTCACTCTTCTGCCCCTCCTTTTAGCAACAGGAACCGAACCAGATACCCAGTACTTCCTGGTATCATGGAGCATGGGTTTCACCAATCACAACACATATATCTTAATGTAAAGGTCTGTGTATGTGTTGCTTTCACTTTAGTTCTCCACCTCGTTGCTGTAAAGGTGAAGTAAGGTACCGTATGTATCATATATTTCTTATAAAAGTATACATGTGCTAAACAAAATAACTTTTCTTTTCAGCTCTATGCACTATACACTTTAACCTATCTTCATAAAAAATCCATCCAAGATGAGTTTGCCAGCAGTAATTTTAGTTAAAGAATGTCTGTCTTTTTGTTTTTATTGCAATCTCACCTGCTGGGTGATAACCGCACGCCCCCTGCTCTCTGCGCGCACTAGGGACGCGGACATACTCCAAAGCACAGCCCGCTCTGTTCCAGGCTTCCTACAGGGCGGTGCACGGTGCGGTATTGAAGTTCCGCCCAGCAGCAACGTCACCTGGGTCCCAGGCTGAAGAAGCTGCCGCGGCAAGGCAAGGTAAGTACACTGTATTTCTGTATTTCAGCAGCAATAGGACAAGGTAATTCAGCTCTGTCACAGCACTGGGTCACAATGCCAGGGAGCCTGACTGGAGTATAAGTCGAGGGTGACTATTTCAGCACATTTTTGGTGTTGAAAAAGTCGACCTATACTTGGGTATATACGGTATGAGAATATTGCTTGAAAATGTGCAACCTAGCAAGGAAAACCCAGGCTTGCAATTAGCCCTGGAAATGAAACCCCTTACATAGACAGACACTCGAAACGTCATGAAGAAATTAAAAATCAGATCATTGAGGTTATTTCAAAGCGTTTATTACTGTTTCCAATGAGACGCATCTATATAAATAAAGGAATCATATCACATAGTATAAATTAATAAAAGTTCCTCTGCTTTCTGGCACAGAGAAAGGTCTTCAGCAACAGAGCAGGCGCAGCAAGGATGCAAAGATTATTACAGCGGAAATACAATGCAACAATAATAAATATTTAACTCTGAATGCTTATATCTAATATTGCATTTATTATTATTCAATTATAAATTAAGAATAGAGTAATATATATAAATATGTTACACAGAATGTAGTAATACTCCAAGAAAATTGCTCACCTAAAAAGAGTTCTTTTGACACTGTTGAATGCTGTTTTTGATAAAAATAATTACTGCAAAACATACTTCTACATACAAACAAATCCTGTATGTGATATTGTATGTGAATTTTCAATTCTCTCAAATTTGGGCAAAAATCAAGAGATTCTATTGAAATTTTACCATAAAGTCAATAGAAAAAAATCAAAATGTGCAAAGAGCTTTAAATGTCACTGTTCTGCATATGAGTCTGTGCAGAGAGCAGAGCCATTGGAGGAGACCAGCAGCTCCACCCACTACAGGCTAAAAACTACAGGAAGGGGCGGATACAAGACCAGTCACCATACACAAGGTAAGAGATTAGCAGTGATTGATTGTACTACAGGAAGTTCCTGTAGAAAGATAAAGTTTCACACAGGTCTCTAAGAAGTACACCAGGATTCATGTAAGAATACAAATATGTCTTGCATGTAGATAGTACTTGGTTATCCCAGAATTTACTTTCTAAAGGTGAAATAGCTTTTAAATTTCCTTTCAACTACCCAAAATATTTTGCCAATAAATGCCCTCTCATTAGCTTATTTTTACAAAAGAAAAAAGTAACAAACATTGAATGCAACAATTCATTAATAACAATGAAATACACAAAAAAGGGGAAAAAAAGACAAATATAACAATATAACAAAAAAACAATAAATTAAATATTGTTAACGTTCTTTAAATGTTAAACTAATGGCAAATGAATAGGTGAGTGAAAGGCCAACTTCAAACAGAATTATCTGGATAAACTTGGCCCTGTTCTATCAAATGGCTGTTAATCAATTGATTAGATCAGAAAAAGAGAGTGATGGGATATCCTTAATAACTGCTAACTGGATTATATATAGAAAATCTGCTTTGTCACAAACAGGGTTTATATATATGATACGAAATGACATAAATAAGGAGTATACTGCTATGTATGGCATGAAGTAAAATACTGTTCACATTAGGCAGGTAGGAGGTAAAGAAGCGGTGAAGATATAAAAATGGCTTTATGTGATGGGAATAAATATTTATTAAACATCATTGGTCATGATTGGTTTTTGCTCTTTCTGGAGCCTTCCTAATTTGGCCACCACCGGTTCCCAGTGTTGCAGGCCAGTTGTCACCCCTTTGTGCAAAGTATAGGCATCTACTGGCAGAATCAATGGGTATTGTACAGAAAAGACTTACAAAAAAGAAACACTGCTTTGTAATTACTGTTGTCAAACTGCAGCATATATGTCATATTTTATTGTTCCCATACTTTAACTTTTGAGTTAACAATGTTCCGCATAGGAAAATACTGCCTGCGTTCACCCCCAAGTACTCTAAGTGTTCAATGTTTGTTTATTAGAGGGTATATTATGTTTACTTTCACCCTCATGTTTCTTCCTCGATGGGGCCAATGTGGCCAACCTATTCTACAAAACCACACCTCTTTTCCATTTACGAGGCTTCATTTTTGCTGTTGTCTTCATTTACAGTGCAGTACCATTGGTCATGCCTTGTACATGGGGATATTGGGGGTCTGCAATCCACAGTGGTAAAAAGAAAGAGTAGAGGTTGCCATGGAAGAGAGGAAAAGGATAAATATTCCACACTTACATTATCCTAGACCAGCCTATTTCAACCATTTTACTCATGAGGAACCCTTAAAAATGTTTTAAATCTTAGGGAACCCATGATAAATCCAATCTATTGAGGGCCAGTGGAAAAAAAGCACGAAAAAAGTCATGCAGCTGGCTCCACCAAATGGCATATCCACCAGATCTATGCAGGCATTATCGGCCACAGTTTGAGAAACCTCTAGCAATCTCTTGGAATTACTCTTCTAGACTCAATGACAATTAGACCCTTAACACTCTTTTACACCTGTGCTAAGAGTAGCTCCCATGTACACAGCAAGGAGAAGGCAAATACACCACGGGTAACCAGGGTAGCATGCAGTTGCTGTTGTGGTGCAGATCTTCAAACAACTAGGGCTTGGCCAAAAACGACTCTTTTTGAAACCACACTACAATTTTCCCAAAAAATTGGTTCCCAACCTCCCCCAATTAAAGTAATGTCACGATCACAGATGAGCCCATGGGAGAACGCTATGTCTACTGAGGGTCTGAAATTGCCCTTATTGTACCAGGGGGTATATGTATATACAATATATAAAAGCTGACCACAATTCAGAATTTAGTGTTTAAGGGGTCATATCACACAAATGTGTTACTTTTGTAATAGGTCAGCGAGCCACCTAATTCTTACATCTTGGGTACACCCAACAACAAGGCTTGCCTTCCATAAATCTGTAAATGTGTCCACTTGGGGGTTTTAGGAGTTCTTGATCATCTTTGTATTTTCAATCTTTTAATCTCTCCCAGTCAAATTCTCCATAATGTAGAAAAATTAACAGAACCCCTCATACAGTAGGTATGCAGACATCCCACCAATGGATTTCTCACGAGATATAGAGAATAGTCAGGTAGTTTACCTTCCCAGTAATGGGATAATTGGTAATGATGGTTAACAAGAAATAAAAAACACATAAAAATCACAGCAATATCGACATTCTTTTTCTGACTTCTGTCTTTGTGTAAGTGTTGCTGGAAGCTGTGCTCTAAGAGGAATCTTCTCATTAAAAAAACATCTGCAAATAAAAAATAAAAGAAATGACAAATTTACAAAAAATTTTTTTAAATGAAATATCTCTGCAAATTTTTTAGGTTTGGAATGCCCCTTAGTTTATGCAGATTGAATTTATCAATCTTCTAACTATTTTTTTTATTTTATGAGCCTGTACATCTGAAAACAGGAAGTGGTGGTAATGTGATGTTGAGCCTCCATGATTAATGAACCTAAATCTAAAGAATTAAAGACGTGGGCTAGGGATAGGAGGACTGGGGCGACAATAGCTAAATTATGTAGATAGTCATTAGCCAGAAATGAGCATATTGTAGAAGGCTTACTGAAATTTCAGTAAGCAATTGTAGTACAGAGCTTGTGCAACTATACAAGATGGAAGGTAAGGCTGAAGTTCAGAATCCTTTATTGCACAAAGCAGCTGATTTTTCCTAAGATAATAGGACTTTGGTTTGTATATATTATGTATACTTACACGACTACAAATAAAGAAGCAAACGATTGTCACCATACATGCGCCAACTTCAACAGCGATACTGATAACAATCACTTTCCAAGGTTCTAAACCAAAATCTTGAGGATTTCCCCCATTCTGTGTATCTGCCCCTGTGTAAGAAATAAAAATAAATATTAGCTGCCAGCTTTCTTTTCTATCAGTCAGATAATTTAAATATTGTGCAGTGAAAAATCAACTCAGCCACATCTACCAAAAGCCTGAAAAACCATACACAGGTGGACTAAATTTCTAAATGAAAAATAAGAAAAAGGTGAAATAATCTGAAAGCAGTAAAAAAAACATAAAATTACCTGCAGTGGTTGTTTTCCCTGTGGTGGTCTCTGTTGTAGAATAAAGAGAAGGAGTTATGAATTAGAACCAAATACATTGCTACTTTCAGTCCCTCAATAATTATTCCACTTTTAATACACACTTCCACCATCCCCATTTACTTTTAACTCTAAAAAATGCCTCCAGAATCCTGATCTGCATGATCTGCTCCTCTAAGAAAACATGCCAATGCCATCTCACAGCACCATTATCCCTTATACTGTACAAGTATCCACTGTCCCAGCTCGTGCTTACCTTTGACACATTCCTCCACTGCCCTAAATCACCTTCAACTGTGACATATACCTCCGAAGTCCCCCTCCTGATGCACTCTACTTCTAATACTTGCCTTTTCTCCAGCCCCATTAAATTCTTTCAGAATTTTTTCCCTGGTTTGCCCCACTTTTGGTACATGCCTTCACCAACCAGGATCACCTTTACCTCTGACATATGCCTTGAGAATCCTCTCCCAGATCTGCGCCACCTCTGATGCATGTCTCCCCCCTATCCATGATTACCCCCCCCCTTGACACCACTCTTAAGAACCCTCTCTCTGATCTGCCCCACCTCTGTTACATGCCTCCACCATCCAGGACTACCCTCGGCTCTAATTCATGCCTTCAGGCAAACACATTTCCTGCTTTGCCACACCTCTGATACGTGCCTCAACTATTCAGGAGTCCTCCTTCTAAACCACCCCACCTCTGATGCATGTCTCCACCACCCAGGGTTACCCTCACCCTTGACACATCTCTTCAGAACCTTCTTTCTGGTCTGCCCTACCTCTGTTACATGCCTCCACCATTCAGGACTACCCTCTGCTCCAATTTATGCCTTCAGAACCCATGACCTGGCTTTGCCACACCTCTAATACGTGCCTCAACTATTCAGGATTACCCTTACTTCTGACATATGCCTTTGGAGTCCTCCTTCTAAACCACCCCACCTCTGATGCATGTCTCCACCACCCAGGGTTACCCTCACCCTTGACACATCTCTTCAGAACCTTCTTTCTGGTCTGCCCTACCTCTGTTACATGTCTCCACCACCCAGGATTACCCTCACCCTTGACACATCTCTTCAGAACCCTCTCTCTGATCTCCACCATCCAAGGCTACCCTCAGCTCTAACCCAAGAAAGGAAAGAAAGAATCTAACTGCAGTAAAAAATGCTGGTTGTAGATAGATGGATAGATTACATGTAGAAAGGTAGAAGTCAACTGTTTACTTACGTCTGGTTGTAGAGTCAGTGGAATTTGTTGTAGCTGTGGGACAATAATTTACATTCATAAGAATATAATGAGGTGGAGAGTAAACAGGAGAATAGAAAAATAAGAAACGATACTGAAAATACTAAAAAGAGCTGGATGAAAATAGACAGAAAATAGAAAGAAAATAAGGTGTGTCTGCTGTGTTTACTTACCTCCTGTTGCAGGGGTAGTTGCGTTCATTGTAGCTGTGAAAAATAATTTATTCTTTTAAGATGGCAATGATAATGCATGAAAATGTTCAAAAGAAAGAATCAATAAACTAAATGTAGATAGACAGATGGTAGGTAAAAAGACTTACCTCCTGTTGCAGGGCTAGTGGCATTTGTTGTAGCTGTGGAAAAAACGAATAATTCTCATGAGATGGTAATGACACTGCATGAAAATGTACGAAGAGCAAGAAAAAACTCATAATGTGCAGCGCTGGGAGGAAGAGTTGGGCACAGTTATTGCTGATAAATGTGAGGAAATGTGGGCCTCCATAGTAAAGTGCTTGTTTAGATAGATGTTGATAGACAGATGGATAACACAATAAAATCCAGAACTCAGATAAATGGAAAATTCAGATAACCGGCACCAGACAGCTCTGCTTTCTTGATTGCTCCTGCAGCCATAGCGGAGCTTTGGCATGCGCTCTGCATCCTCGATTAGGGGAGCGGAGCTGTCAGGAGAGCAGAGCAGAGCTCCGGTCATTGCTCCGCTCCGTCATTTGCTGACAAAAGGGAATCAGGGTTTCCCTTTTCTCAGCCATTCAGCACTAGAGGCCCACCCCTCAGGCACATTGTCTTGGTGTCACCTTTGACTCGGCCCTCTCATTTACCCCCCATATTCAGAACATTTCCAGGTCCAGTCACTTTCACCTGCGCAACATCTCCAAAATCCACCCCTACCTGTCCCCTGAGACCACCAAACTCCTTGTACATGCTCTTATCATCTCCCGTCTGGACTACTGTAACAACCTTCTCGCTGGTGTTCCACTAACCCGACTCTCTCCTCTACAATCTATCATGAATGCTGCAGCCAGACTCATCCATCCTTCCCACCGCTCCTCTTCCGCTGCATCTCTTTGTAGTTCTCTCTATTGGCTTCCATTTCACCTTAAAATCAAATTTAAGCTTCTGTGCTTTGCCTTACAATCCCTACACAGTTATTGTCCCACTTACATTTCTGACCTGGTAAAAAAATACTCCCCCAGCCGCTCTCTCCGCTCCTCCAATGACCTACTAATGACTTCCTCACTCATAACCTCATCACACGCACGGATACAAGACTTCTCCAGAGCTGCCCGGACTCTCTGGAATGGTCTTCCTCGTCCTATTCGGCTTGCTCCTACTTTCTGTTCATTTAAAAGAGCACTCAAAACCCATTTTTTCAAACTTGCCTACCCGTCTTCTTCTGTCTTTTGAAACCATCACTACTTCCCACACTACATATCTCCCATCTTGTGTGTGAAATTCCCCCACCTACTAGATTGTAAGCTCTTCGGGGCAGGGTTCTCTCCTCCTGTATCACTGTCTGTATTAGTCTGTCATTTACAATCCCTATTTAATGTACAGCGCTGCGTAATATGTTGGCGCTATATAAATCCTGTTTAATAATAATAATAATACTAATAATAATATTAATAAATAATAGAGGTGAATGGGCACAAGTCTCCTCATTCAAGTCTAGTGCTGAATGGCTGAGAAAAGGGAAACCCTAATGATGCTTGAGCCCTCATCAGGGTTTCCCTTTTCTCAGCCAATGACCGAGTGGAGCTGAGAAACCTCAATTAACCGGAAACTACACTTATCCGGAATTGGCCATTCTCTGTGGGTCCCGGATAACTGAGGTTGTGCTGTAGTTAGAAAGACAGAAAAACATCTGCTGTGTTTATTACCTCCTGTTGCAGGGGTAGTTGCATTCGTTGTAGCTGTGGAAGAATAATTTAGTCTTATAAAATGATAATGATACTGCATGAAAATGTTCAAAAGCTGTAGCATAAATACATGGAAAGAAAGAAAGAATACTGAAATGAGATAGATGTAGATAGATAGATAATAAGTGGAAAGACAGATAAAAGTCTTCTGTGTTTACTTACCTCCTGTCGCAGGGGTAGTTGCGTTCATTGTAGCTGTGGAAAAATAATTAATTTTCATGTTAATGATACCACATGAAAATGTTCAAAGCAGCAGAAAGAACTTATTACATGCAGTGCTGGAAATTGCTGATGAAGTATGGGAGGAAATGTGGACCTCCATAGTGAAGAAAGAAAGAAAGAAAGAAAGAAAGAAAGAAAGAAAGAAAGAAAGAAAGAAAGAAAGAAAGAAAGAGAAAGAAAGAAAATACTGAAAAGAGCTGGGTGTAGATAATATGTAAAAAGACAGGTAAAAGATTGCTGTGATTACTTACCTCCTGTTGCAGGAGTAGTTGCGTTCGTTGTAGCTGTGGAAAAATATTTTATTCTCATAAGATTGTACTGATAATGCATGAAAATGTTCAAAAACTAAAGCATAAACAATTGATAAAAATAATGAATCTTAAAAAGAGCTGGATGTAGATAGCCAGATAGATAATATTGTAATTTGTTGGTGCTATATAAATCCTGTTAATAATATTATTAGAAAGACAGAGAGATCCCTGCTGTGTTTTCTTACCTCCTGTTGCAGGGGTAGTTGCATTTGTTGTAGCTGTGAAAAAATATTAAATTCTTATATGATGGCATTGGTATTGCAAGAAAATGGTCAAAGCACAAGAAAGAAGTAATTATTTGCAGCATTGGAAGGAAGAGTTGGGCATAGCTATTGCTGATGGAGTGTTGGAAAAAATAATGAGCCTCCATTGTGAACTGCTCTCTTAACATTTCTACTTTGGAAAACTCCTACAAATGAAAGAAACAAGGGAACTGAATGGAAGGAGCTGGATGTACATAGCCAGATAGATAATAGGTAGAAAGAAGAAATAGATGCCTGCTGTGTTTACTTACCTCCGGTTGCAGGGGTGGTTGCATTTGTTGTAGCTGTGAAAAAAAAAATTAATTATTATAAGATGGTAATGCTACTGCATCAAATTGCTCAAAAGATTTAGCATTAATAAATGAAAAGAATAATAAAATAAATGGAAACACTGAAAAGAGCTGCATTTAGAATAGATAAATAGTTACAGTAAAAGGTAGAAAGACAGGTAGAAGTTTGCCATGATTACTTACCTCCTGTGGCAGGGGTAGTGCCATTAGTTGTAGCTGTGAAAAAGAAATAATTCTCATAAGATGGTAATGATACTGGACCAAACTGTTCAAAGAGCAAGAAATAATTGATGATATGCAGTGTTGGAAAGAAGTTGGGCACAGGTATTGCTGATGAAGTATAGGTAGAAAATATGGGCAAGAGGAAGAGGAAAGGAAGGAGCTGAATGTAGATAGCCGTATAGAGACAATATACACCACTTAATGTGGGTTGTGTGTAGGATTTTTAAGGCATCCATCTTCAAACAAGAACATTTAACTTTTTAAAATTAATACATCTTATTTCAAAAATATTTATCCACAAAAACATATAAACTAAAACACATCATATAACAACACATAAAAACTTTGGTAAAATTATTTTTCATCCACATAGAAAGGTTGTTCCAAATGAATTTACTATCAAAGCAATTGGTTCACATATTTTATAGTACCATTCTCTAATTTCACTTAAAGCGTTTCCTGGATGTATTTACACTTCCTCAGAAGTTTTAGATGGTGAACAGAACCAAGTATTGTAACTAATATATATATATATATATATATATATATTTATATACGTGTCAATCAATTGAATATTGTATATATTGTCTCTTTATTGAATATTTGTGATGTGGCACTACTAGGGTTAACAGGGCAAAGAAACCCTAATATATTATTGTAGATAGCTATATAGATAATAAGTAGAATGACTGATAGACACCTGCTGTGATTACTTACCGCCTGTTGCAGGGCTAGTTGCGTTCGTTGTAGCTGTGAAAAAATAATTAATTATCATAAGATGGTAATAATAATGTATGAAAATGTTCAAAAGCTGGAGCATAATCAAATGACTAGAAAGAATGAATCTTAAAAAGAGCTAGATGTAGATAGCCGGATAGATAATAAGTAGAAAGATACATAGAAGTCTACTGTGATTACTTACCTCCTGTTGCAGGGGTTGTTGTGTTTGTTGTAACTGTGGAAAAAGAATTCATTCTCATAGGGTGGTAATAATAATGCATGAAAAATGCTCAAAGGATGGAGCACAAATAAATTAAAAGAGAAAAAGAAAGAAAGAAAATACTGAAAAGAGCTGGATGTACAGTAGATGGATTGATAGATAATATGTACAAAGACAGGTAGAAGATTGCTGTGATTACTTACCTCCGGTTGCAGGGCTAGTTGCGTTCGTTGTAGCTGTGGAAAAAGAATTTATTCTCATAAGATTGTAATGATAATGCATGAAAATGTTAAAAAACTGGAGTATAAACAAATGAATATAAAGAATGAATCCTAAAAAGAGCTGGATGTAGATAGCCATATAGATAATAAGTAGAAAGACAGAGAGATCTCTGCTGTGTTTTCTTACCTCCTGTTGCAGGGGTAGTTGCGTTCGTAGTTGCTGTGAAAAAATAACTAATTTTTAAAGGACGGCATTGGGATTGCAAGAAAATGTTCAAAGCACAAGAAAGAAGTAATTATTTGCAGCATTGGAAGGAAGAGTTGGGCACAGCAATTGCTGAAAAAGTGTGGAGAGAAAATATGGGCCTGCTTTGTGAAGCGCTCTCTCAATAAAGAAAGAAAAAGAAAAAGAGAGAAAAAAGAGTGAAAGAAAGAAAAAAAAGAAAGAAAGAACAAGAAAGCACAGTTTTTCCCGGGATATTCCCTGTACTGTTTTAGAAATTGACTGCATAGGATGGAACTATGATCTAAATCTGGAAGTCCTATCTATGAGCAGAGAAAATATGGATCAGAGTCTATAATCTCATTTGTAACCCCATGAAGTCCCCTGGAAGCTCTTCTGAACAAGTCTATCTCTGATTTTTCTAGGCACCAGCCCAGGTTAATTGGTAGAGAAATAAGTTGGAGAAAGATTGATGGACAGATATAGGTAGTTGTGGCAAAATAATTGATTCTCATGTAAATGATATTGCATAACAATCTAAAGTTGACCAAAGTTTCCTTGATAGAGTCTGAAGAATCCAACTTAAGTTAGTTCCTGGGAACTGAGTCATTCCACTTACTAACTATTGCCCACAAAATGAGCTTTGTACGATATAGTTCCCTGCTGTCCTTTGCTGAAATATGCTTTGGAGCTTTGCAAATATCAGCAGCCATAGGTTTCAATGTATTCCATCAAGATATTTGGTTCGATACTCAATCACTATTTATTGCTTGGGGCCGGATAGACTGTATAAATATGTTTACTGACCTCTTGTTGCAGAAGTAGTTGGGCTTGTACCTGTGGGATAATAAATCGAGGTAAGAATTTGATGATGATGCATTAAAAAAGATCAAGCATATACAAATGAACAGATAAATAGATAGATAGATATTTAGAAAAGAGTATGTGAAATCTGATGTTGTTGTAAATGCTACTGAGAATGAGTAAGATGAATATGTGCCATTTTCCTTAGCTGTGATAGCTGTTGATCCAGAAGTGCCTACAGAGACCACCAAGGAATCTAGCATCCAAAGAGCTAATGGTGTCTCTTGACAACATCGACACCGCCCAGCTAAGGGACCCAATGCTCACTACGGAGTAGGACAATGTTAGTTAAATAATGGGAACCCAGTGGGTCCTGGGCAGAAAGTGTGTCTCCTGACCAGGTTGTATGTAATAGCATGTTGTACCTCATTTACTGGTAATTGGACCAACAGAATGTGGGGATCGGGCATCAGTGCTGAAATCTGACAGTTGGGGCAGGACTCACAAAAGCTCCTAATGTAGAGCTGATACATGTCGATATGATACGGGGAGAGATTGAGGAATTTATGTGGTGCCCCATCCATTCAGGACAACTGTGCTCAATCTCAATCAATTCTCACCCCTGGCCTGTGTTTTACAGCGGTTCTTTTTCCCGGGGGTGCATGCTGATATAAAGAGCTTTTGTAAATCCTGCCTCAGCTGTCAGATTTGAGCCCTGATGCCTCATTTCCACATCCTGTTGGTCCAGTTTCCAGGTACCTTTTGAGCATATTGCAATGGACTTGGTAGGGCCACTAGTTATATCAATACATATTGGTAGTCATGGACTACCCCACCTGGTATCTTGAGGCCATCGCCTTAAAGAACACCTTGTCAAAAAGCCCATGAGCTTTTTACCATGTTCACCCATTTAGGAATTCCAAAGGAGATCCTGATGGGTCGGGGGGCCTTTTTATGTCCAAGAGGATGAGGGAGCTGTGAAAATTCTTCATGATCAAGCAGTTACACACCTCTATTAACCATCCCCAAAAAGATGACCAAAATGAGAGGTTTCAATAAAACCCTCAAGGGGTTTACAAAAAAAAAGTGGTGGACCAATACTGGAGAAACTGGGACTAGCTTCTACCCTTCCCTAACGTGTTCCATTCTATAGGGTTCTCACTCTTTGAAATACTGTATGGGAGCCAACCCAATAAACTTCTGGTTGTGGCAAAGGAGATTTGGAAGATTCCACCTCATATATGACTGTGGTAGATAGATAGATAATAAATACAACTAGGAATTTAATAGTACTGTATAAAAAGATGGATAGTAAAAAAGACAGATAGATAGATAGATAGATAGATAGATAGATAGATAGATAGATAGATAGATAGATGCAGTTTACTGACCTCCTGCTGTAGTGATAATTTGGCATGTACCTGTTGGACAATGAATTAAAATATAAAATTAATGGTACTGAATGAAAAAGAAGATAAAGAATTAGGAAGATAAAGATAAGATAAAGAATTAGGAAATTGATGATTAGATAGATAGAATATTGCCAACTTATTGGCCAGGGCTAAATGTAGATGAAGAGACATATTTGTTAGATAGTTTAATAGGTGGAAATATTTAGTTTTGTCTCAATTGCTGAACATTTTGTGCCACCAGAACACTTTTAGGTAAACCAACACCATTGGGAGTTTTGCTTTTCCTGGTCCTCCATCACCTTGGTATCCTGCAGGGAAGTAGTATTTGCTAGAAGGAAGCAGTGGGCACTTCAGTAGACAATAGAGATTGACAATTCCAGAAGTATTGTTTCCTAGAAGATTTTGGCTTGAATGGAGTGGTGGTGTAGGCTATGGGAAGAGTTAAGGCCCCTTTCAGACGTGTGGTTGAAGACTACACTGTTAGCTGCTCTTAGCTGCCCCTCTTCGACTACTATGATGTCAACCTGCAGAGTTTGACAACCCCTTTGTTGTAAGGGGGTTGAGGTGTTCCAGAAAAGGAAAAGCAACCACACGACTGGAAGAGACATGTCATATTCCACTTTAGGTGCTAGCAGTGCCAGCCTGCAGTAGAATGTTGAGGTCCACCACAAGTCTGAAATGGTCCTAAGTGTTCAGACTTTTTGATGTCAAGGTCAAATTACTACCAAATGTAGTACTAAATGTTCCATCCATGTCTCTGGATGCATGAAACTGTCAGACTATCAGACATCTTGATGAACACAAACATTAAAATTAGACAGCTTACAAATGTTTGAATACTACACCAATGGTAAAACTACTATCACTGCATGATTGCCAGCTTACAGATCCCCAAATAATGTTTGTCATTTAATAGTGGCCAATTGTATAGGCCACAAAGGAGATCAGTGTTGTTTTTCCTGAACTAGGATCATGGAACCACAGGGTTCTACAACAGGTTGCTAAGGGTTTCCTTAACTGTGGATGATTGACAACCTAATGGATAATAGCTACATGGTTCTGGAGTTTTCATCATTTAGTAGACCCAGCTCCGTGGCTTTAATTATGTTTTTAGTTGTATGTAAAGGTGGTATTATTGGTACCATTGTAGTGGGCTTTCGTTCCACTGGCCACCAATTTAGGAGGCTATTTTCCCCACTGACCCCCAATATATTGGCTTCAGTAGGGGTAAAAATGTTCAGAAAAGCTGATATAAAAGGTTCCACCATTGAAAGTCCGAAAGCTTTAGCATAAATGTGGCATTATAAATATTGTTATAAGATTATAAAATCAGGGTAACAAAGAAGTAGTCATCAGTTATTTACCCGACACATCTTTATAAATTGTTCTATATAAATTAGGTGCCAATTCTTCCAGTAAAAGGGAAGCTTTAAAATCTTCATCCTGATATTATTACTGTTTGTGACTTGACCCATTGCTACAGTCAAGGGCTGTCAGAAGAACATGGAGCAAAATCCCCTCAACATGGGTCACAAAGCAACCACTATATGACCTTTTATACTTTTCACGTCTATTAAAGTCTCACCCAAAAGCGCCTTGTCTGACTGGCTTTACTAATAACTGGAGATTTTACATTTTTTGAATGACTTTTTAAATACATGATCATGTTATGACATATATGAAATTTTAGTGATCAGATTTTCATATATTTAACATTGCTTCCCAACCAGGGTGTAACTGTTGTGGTATCCTCCTATGTGTCTGCTATGAGATATAAAAGCCCCGCAGGTCTGACCCACCCCAAACCATTGAATTCTGCCGGTCTCCACCCGCTACATTTGGCACTATGAAAGTTCATATGCACATCTGCACCTTCTGGCAGACTCTACGTATGCAGATGGGTGGGAATTTACTTTAAAAGAAACGCCTGCATGTTCAGGACATGGGCCATTGTTTTAATGTGCTTCCTGTAACATCACAATATTGTGTATTGGAGGTGATTTTTTCCTCCTAAAAATGTATGGAAATCCATAAATTCATAAAGCTAATCATGACTAGTTCCTAATGTGTGTGGATCCCAATTTTTATTTGGACCTTTTGGAATACATTTTATTAAAAGAAGAAATGTAAGATCTGCAGCAGCTGCTTAAGTGAAAATCTGCAAAGTTTCAGTAAATGATCACTGCATTGCAGTGCTTGCTACAGTGTATAGCACCGGGGCGAGCATGGGGGTGCATAATGTACCCACTCAAACTCACTTTCTTATATTCCAATCCCTGAAGTTTCACTGAATTCTTAGCTGACCCACCAAGTGTTTAATGAACAATTGAATGTATTAATTTTATCTCTTAAATACATAAGTATTTGTTGCTCACTTTTATTATTTCAAATGGCCATCCTTGTATAATGTGGGTTTCAGAACAATTTTCGGACTTTTATAAAGACTGAGGAAGGGATCTGAGGATTTCCCAAAAACTTGGATTTCCAAAGCTACCAACACAGGCCAATCACTGATGATCAAAAACCACATGCTGGCTTTAGGGATTTATTGACAGATTAGGAATTATTTATCAACTAATATGTAAAAAAGAAATCCAGCCTCTTGAAGGCAGTACAAATGTTACTGAAGCCACTGCAATGCTCGGATACAATTATAGTATATAAAATAATTCAATAATATTTCAAAATGTATTTTTAGCTGTTTAATAATTAGTAATAATTAAAAAATTATACTTTTGCAATTTTTTGTTTAAATGTATAAACTTTCCATACCTCCCTCCTATTGTGTAATACTTCCCCCACGTCCTTGATTGTAAGCTCTTCGGGGCAGGGTCCTCTCCTCCTTTTGTGCCACTGTCTGTATCTGTCTGTCATTTGCAGCGCCTATTTAATGTACATTGCTGTGTAATATGTTGGCACTATATAAAGCCTGTTTAATATTAATTAATAATGTTTAACCACCTGACCGATAAGCCCGACCTTGGTACGGGCTAAAAAAAGTTACTATTTTCGATAACCCCGAACTTTTCTCCCTATATTAAAATCATCACTTACCTGGTCCCGCTGTGCTCATCCAGCGTCGTGTTCGTGTTCCAGCGTCGTCCTCCAGCGTCGATCTCCCTCTCCAGCGTCGGGTGCCTTCTCCGAGAACCAGCGGGACCAGGTAAGAAGCCGGAGAAGAAGATGCCGGCCGGCGGAGAAGAAGATGCCAGCCGGCTTCTTACCTGGTCCCGCTGATCATCCAGCGTCGTTCCCCTTCCAGCGTCGGGTGCCTTCTAAGACAAGAAGCTGGCCGGCGGGGAAAAGAAAGCCGGCCGGCTTCTCCCTGCGTGCGTGTCCCTCGGCGATGACGTCGGCGCGTGTGCGGGAAATTCAAATTCAAACTCATTCAAACACATTTTGTATTGGATTGAATACAAACTCCAGTATCCAATCCAATACAAAATAATATAAAATAATACAAAGTACATAACTGGTAAATTCAAACGCTCATTTTGTATTGGATGGAATACAAACTCCCGTATCCAATCCAATACAAAATAATAATAAAAAAAAAAAAAAGTAAAAGTAAATAACTTGGCAATTCAAATTCATATTTTGTATTGGATTGGATACAAACTCCCGTATCCAATCCAATACAAAATAATAGAAAATATATTTATGTGGTTTTGTCTATAGGTATGTGACGTTGGACACTAGGGAGGTGTTTTAGAAAAATATATTACTATACAGTATACCGAATTATCGCATTTTCAGTATTTTTCATTTATTTATGTATTCTTGTTTAAGCTGATTTTTTGTGTCTTATTTAGATTTAATAAAAGAAATTTTTTTTTTACATGATTGTGTGTTTCAAACATTTTTTATATTCATGATATCTACTAGAACCCTGTTCGGACATATTTCTGTAAGTTACAGGTCTACAATTTAAAAAAAAATTTCATGAAAACCTGTGACGCTTTTGGAACAGAAATCTAGACCTCAGTGTAACGCACAGGTGGCTAATAATAATAATTATAATAATGTTAATAATAGACTTTTAATACGCACAGTGGGGATCAGTGAACCAACCTAAATTCTCAATTTTGGTGGGTTGAATTATGCTTTAGAAATTTAAAGATTTGTGCAACAATAATTGATAAGGTAGGTTGGAATTCTAAGTACTTCCTTAATACTTCCTTATTACGCACAGTGGGGATCAGTGAACCGAACTAAGTTCTCAATTTTGGTGGCTTGACTTATGCTTTAGAAATGTTAAGATTTTTGCAACAATAATTGATGCGGTAGGTTGGTATTTTAAGTACTTCCTAATCGTTTTGCTGTTGGTCATCAGGAAATTAACAAAATACGAAGGAGAACAATGCTCTCATACTGACTGAAATAGGTCATATTTATTTTTGTTTCTCTAAACACCCAACACACACCTATTACTGAAATGTATCTTTCACATACATGCACATGCCAGGATTACCAAACCACATTCATTGAACAAGAAAAAGGTTGGATCCCTCACGTGACCCAAAGTCGACATCACTGGCCCTGTGGTGTTTCACATAATTTAAGACTGCTGAGAGAACTAGTTAATCAACTTCAGTGCATTGCTTTCATGTACAATTATTAATGTAAGCTTACACAACAACAGTTATATATCCATGTAATATTATATTAGGATGATTTATTACCTTTATTTTTTACCTTTATTAGGATACCTTTAATAATTTATTATTGTTTATTTACCTTTTTTTGAATCTCATATAAGCCCTACTGCAATACAAGGAAACTTACAACACTCTGTGATGTTGTGTTATCAGTTCTATACAACCGCTCCCCAATGCACAATGCCATAGGTGCCAACAGACCGGCATTGCAGCCCCTTAATACAACAATGTGTGGGTAAATACCAGGGACAGGTCTCTTTTTCTAAATGAATTGGCTGCCTTAACATAATGCAGGTCAAAGCATAAAATATCACACTTTAATGTATGTTTGGTAAAACATGGGAGCCAAACATGCAGGTGTACAGGGCATTGGGTTTTACTTTAGGTTTTATTTAACTTTTTTTTTGTTTTTACGATACCTTTTGCTTGAGTATGTAGATAATGTTGATCTCTGATGTCTAAACAGTACCTATTGCTATTTATCTCTCTACTATTACATGTGATAATAAAAAAATAAAATATAAAAAATACCAGTATAACAACAAATAATATTCAAAAAGACAATGTGCAGACACAGGATGCAGGTAGGTGCATCCAGGTCTGGAGAATTCGGAATCCAGGGTCTGGGGAACAGCTTTTCACTCATGGACCACAAATGGCTGTACATGGTCCTGTACCAGGAGGAACTCAGGCCCAAGTGCACCTATGAACAATGGGTCATCCCAGTACCAAACAGCAGAGTGGGTACCATTAGCTAGCATATGGAGGTCTGTTTGGCCCTCAAAGTGCCCAAGGCCATCAATGACCTACTGGCAAACCAATCATGAAAGATGATATGTAGACTGCATAACATTCACCATGGCATCCCCAAACGCTTTCATGTCTATCACATGTACTCATTGTGAAGCTACTCTTATCTGCAAAAAGTATGTGCAAATGGCAAACCTGCAAACTCTGCTGTTTCCTGGAAAAAGCCAATACATTAGCACTGTGGTGGGCTGTAGGCACAGATTCAACTGAAGGACATTGGGCTCCATTCCACTCTCATGTGATCTGTTTCTGGCAGTTTGGTCCTAAACATGTACACACTTGACCCACTGGAGATAATTTTGTAGGACTCTGGCAATGCTCCTCCTGTTCCTATGTGTACAATTACACAGATATTGGGCCTGCTGCTGAGTTGTTGCCATTCCATGGCCCCTTCCTGTTCTCTATGTGTAAAGCCCATCTCCTGGTATCCCCTCTATGCCCTTAAGACTCAGCAGGGAGACAAAGCAAAACTTCTTTGACAGATGGGTGTGCCATCCTGGAGGATCTGGACTACCCTTGCCACCTAAGTTGGCTGTAGGTACCAGTAGTGACAAGGGCACCCGGATAATGCAAGATGGATGCAAAATTAGTCAGGAGAGATAAAAAGTCTTTAGGAAGACCATTCCCTTTCCCATTCCCCTCCTGTTCACCTGTTGTTCCTTTCATTTGCACCAAGCCAGGTAAAAGTGACTCACAATCACTTACCCTAACTGTATAGAATGATATCCTAGAGGACCAACTGACTTTGTGTTATAGTGTGTTGATTGACCGTTCCCTTAATTTTCGAGCAAAGTATATGCATTATTTGTATAGTTTAGTATTTTATTACATTTTTTACAGTTTTGGCTAGCACAGGTAAGGGTTACAATCTTTGAAGTGCCGGGGAGAATATAACCATCTTCATTTATCTTGAGTTTTATTGTCACCAGGACTGAAAGTGAGGGAATTTAGAGTTGTCACCAATTAGAAATATTGGGGAACTTATCCAATAGACACATTTACCTTTCCTTTTACATATGGAACAGAAAATGAAAGGTTTTATTTCCAACAGGGAAAATGTAAATTCATTTTAATTACAGCCTACTCTATCCAAAATGAAAAAACATTTTTAGATATACTTTAAAGATGTATTTATGTATGTAGGTCATATCATACAATCTGCATGTAATTACAACACACCCTATACATGTTTCATATTGTAACTGTCATAATATATGCAACTCTGACGATGAAAGATAAAGAGATATATAAAATAAAGTTGTTAAAAGTATAGCAAAGTAACCAGCTGAGGAGCAAAAAAAAATTATGTAGGGATGGATTTACATTTAGATAAAGAAGTGTAAATAAGGTACGGACATACACAAATTTTATTAGTTTTGTTGTTTGAAATATAACTGTTCAAATTTGGATAGACCCGATCCGAAAAACACAGGATTCAACGGTAAAAATTTGGGGAAAAAATGTGTTTAAAAAAAAAAAACATAATGTAAAAAACATACAAGTAATTTATTGAATGTTTGTGTTTTTTTAACTAACTTTTTTTTTTTTGTTCAAGGTTTTCCCACAATGACATTATGATTCCCCCGGCTGTGCAGCTGTGGGAATTCTCCTGTCATTGTGGGATCTCCGGGCACTATAGGTGATGAATGTCCCCATTCTTCACCTGATGTGCCCGGAGATCGTAGTGGAACTGCAGAGGTAATCTTCAGTTCAGCTCCATTGTGACGTCACATGGAAAACTGAACTGCAGACCTCTGCAGTTCTACTACAATGTCCGGGCTTGTCCCCATTCATCACCTGTAGTGCCTTGTGTTGTTGGATAGAGTTGCCGTGCTGTGCTACTACCATGTATTCTTGAATAGAGTTTCTCAATCCAAGAATACAGGGCACTACAGGTAATGAATTGGGACAAGTCCTTATTCATCACCTATAGTGCCCAAAGATCGAAGTGGAATTGCAGAGGTAATCTGCAGTTCTACTACAATGTCCGGGCACTAAAGGTGATGAACGGGGACTTGTTGATAAGGGTTCCTTGAGCAATAAGCAGTTTGTACTTCTGGTGACACCAATGTTTTTTTTTGGCTGACAAGGGTGACATTCTGCCCAATGGACCGCAATGTAAGATAAATTCTTCCCAATGACCACCAAAGTCTAAACCAAAGTTTATTCAAGAGTTTCCCTATGTTAAAAAGTCAAGAAACACTGTGCTAAGGTAGGAGACCTTCTTTGGCAATGATGATCTATTTCAACTGGATCCTCCCTCTTCTACCATTTGTATTATTCACATTGAATAAATTAGAAAAATGGTATTTTATTATCATATTCGTATCATTATAAGTAATTCTTTTTCCTAATGGCCAAGAGACAAACCCATGGAGTTCAGCCATATTTTTAGAAATGGGGACAAGTTTTTCCCCCTTGCAATCAGAATCTCAAAACTTTAGCCTGTCCAATAATTATTTTAAGTTGCAAAAGACAGACCATTCACTTGAATAGAGTAACCGATCATCATAATTGGGATTAGCGTACGTGGCACATTCACTTCAATTGTGGCTGTGTATGCTACTTTTAAAAAATAGTGATTATGGTGAAAGTGGCGATTTAGGTGTCTCAAAAAACACACCACTGATATCCACTATTTCCTACGCGGAAAATGGAAAATTGCCAACACTATATGTCCTTTTAAAGGGACAATCAGGCCTGAGACGGTTGTGGGAAAAATCCTTTGTATTGTTTAAATCCCAATATAGATCCTACATGAGGATCAACTGAAGAATCAAGCTGTGGTCCTACAGCAAATCTTTCATTATGTATAAAAATGTCAACTTTTCCTTACTGTAATGTATCAATTTTGATAAAGCTCCTAATTGGTATTAAAGAATAGAGCAAAGCAGACCTTCTAATTTACTCCACTTTAATATTTGATTCCCCCTGTTCCTGATAAAATGTAATTTAAAGAACCATTAGCCAGTTCACTACTTGCAGAGTGGCAGCCTACCAAGTCAACCATCCCCAACCTCCTCTTACCAACTAGAAGCTGGTGTGAGCTACCCAGCATTACGATTCAGTAAGGGTCATACTTGTACAGGGGAATACAGGGTAAGGATCTCTGACCCTTTTAATTTAAGTTTCCAAATAAGAAAGAAATATATTTTTATATTGAGTGTTACCCCACCATACATGTTTAGGGCAGGGACGTCCCGGGTGGCCCATCACCTCACTACAGTGGTAGAAGTGAATCAGCAAATGGTCCAGTTCACTGAATAGATTGGCCCAAGTGATATCCAGTTTCTGGATATAGTTGAGGCCATAGGGCATATATAATCATTGCATGGAGCTGGGCTTTAATTAAAATGAATTTAGCTTTAGGCTATCTTTAAGTATAGCATAACTACAATTATAATTATTGCTAGTTACTTTCAATATTAGTAACAGGCATGAGGTATAAACTATAAGCCAAAAGGCACAAAGTGTTGTAGAAGAATCAAATGTAATCATCCTTATCTTAATTAGGTAAAAGTGCTAAGTGTTCACAAATTAAGACATAGCTTGTGTTGGAACGGTGCCACTTGCTGAGCGTTAATTTAGAATCTCATCCAGCTTGATAGCCAGCAACTGCAGATGGGGATGGAATATTGGGAAGCAGTGCGTGGGGGTTACATACATATACAGGCAATGGGGTATACATGTGTATGACAGGAAGACATAATACAATGCAGTCTTAAAAGCTGACTTATTAGTAGGAGTCCACAAATTTTCAAACCTGCTCTTAGCTTTCTTTCTGTGAAGGTGGTAGAAAAACAAAGCAATGACTAACTGTCAAATAATATTCTTTTATAGCATATGAATTTACCATCCACACAAAAGTGTGATTTATGATATACTGCAGATTAGTAGGAGGAACTAATAAATGGTCCAATAGCTTCTTTTATCTGTTGTTTTTTTCAACCCTCCTCCCTTCCCAAAAAAAACTTTTTTTCTGGGTTTAGGGGAACACATAACCCTTCTTATTGCCATCTTGAATATCACACTGTTTTACAAGGACATATTAGTTCACACTATTTAAAATACATCTAAATCCAGTAACAAAAATGTTGTACATTGTAGTATGTACCAGTTCTTAGATGTGAGGGCTACATTAATTCGTTTTTTGTAAGCTTTTTTTCCCTTTAATTTCACCTAGTGATCCTGCAAACAACATGCATACTGTCCTTGTAGGCCTGATTTATTAAAGCTCTCCAAGACTAGAGAAAAAAAGTCTATCATGGGAGAACCTGGGTGATCCAGCAAACTTGAAATAGGTCTGGAACTAATAGCAAACATTTTTTAAGAAATCCATTCCAGGTTTGCTTGATCATCCAGGTTCCCCCCTATGATAGTCTATCTTCTTTAGTCTTGGAAAGCTTTAGTAAATCCGACCCCATGCGTCAATGCTTACTCTTCAGACTACATCTGCCTACCTTGCTGTCACCCTAGGCTTCTCTCCTGATCTACTCTACAAACGTGGCCCCTCTTTCTTCATTTCCGTATCATAGCAGTGGCATGAATTATCCCTACCGGGTGTGTTATAATTGTCAGAAGGTGAATGTATGTTTCCATATGCAGCCAACACATTTTGGGGGCTGCACACACCACCCTTTATCCTAGTTGATATTATGGAAATACATGTAATAAATGCATAGCTGTAATGAGAGGCATATAACACACATAGGAGTTTATTTTGTATTTTGTTTTGCTGGCCAATTTGGCATCAATCTCCAATATCTCTATCCATTTCCTCAACCAGATTCACAAAAGTATAATTTTCACTTATTTTCAACCAACGAAAATAGCCTCACCTGGATTTGTCTAAGCAAAAAGTTGATAGTACAGCATTTTTAAAAAATCATCTTTTACAAACAAAATGTAAAAAAAAAAAATCCTCAAGCCCTGCTCCCCTCTTAAAACCAAATACATCACAAGCAAGATCCACCCACACTGGCTGTTTTGCATTGACAAAACCAATACAAATATTATGAAAAAATGAATCAATTGTGAAGGCTAATAAATGGTGGAAAAGATTTCACTAGCAGGTAATCTTTTTCCAATTTCAATAAAACTATAATAGGTACAATTAGAGTGAGTTCAAACATGTCTTATCTATGTACAAAATAATACTATGTAATAAGGTAGAAATTGTAATAGTAAAAATGATCCAATTAGATATGAACATATAACTCTAATAATGTAATAATATGTGATTGACAAATCAATAAATGAATGACTAAAGGCAAATATTAGGGGGAAATCAGAGAAACAGCCATAATGACATTTGGTTTTTTGGAGCTGTATATAAGGGACGATGATGCTTCCACAAATACAACAAGTAACAAGTAACAATTAACAAGTCACTGATAATATAAATGATATAAATGTGAATCTAAGATGGCAAGATGCAAGAAGCTGTAGGTGGATATTGGCCTCTCTAATGTAACCAGCCAAAAACAGGCAGGAGGTTTCTGGATTCCCGGGTGGTGCACCCGGCTGAAAGCGTTGGGGAGAACACTGAAGTGCAATAAGTTCGCAAGAACATCAGACATTGTTCCATGAAATGTATGACTTCTTGTCATTATACAGTACATAGAGCAATGTATAATGTTGTTTAAAAGTAAAGTAAAATGTATAGTACAAAAGAGATATGATAATATTTGGTATTCTGTTTTTTTATATCATTTTTAAGATATTAATTATTAGTGAGCTAAATATCAAGTACTTTATATTACATTACATGCTTGTAATAGCTTTCAGCAGCTGCTATGTATCCCAGCTTCCCATCCAGCTCACCTGGTGCAAAGAGGCAGAGAAGTGACAGCATCAATGCTACGGATATCATCCCTGGGTACCTCATCCTGCCTTTCGTAAGATGTGTGTCTTTGTTTGAAGAGAGAAATGGTAATTATGCTTTATGGTTCCTTTGTGCTCTTATTTAAAGCTTCTGAAACACACCTTTCTTGGCTAAAACCTCTAGAATCCTTGCCTAATTGTATCCTGTGTCATCACAGAGTTATCTCATTGAAATTCTGTATGATTAGAGGATTTGTCATTATTATTAGAACACTTAGGGTTGGACCTGGAGTTTTAGGGAGATCATGCTAGACTCTATTCACTAAGCTTTCTATTGAGATCAATGCATTGATGCACATAATGGGTATGATTTATGAAAGCTCTCCAAGACCAGAGAAGATAAACTATCATGGGTAACCCAACAAACTTGGAATGGATTTCTTAAAAATCATTTGCTATTAGTTGACAAAAGCTTTAAATCCTGGACCAGATCCATTCCAGGTTTGCTGAATTACCTGGGTTCTCCCATGATAGTCTAAAGATAAGCTATAATGGGAGAACCTGGGTGATACAACACCAAGTCATGCTAGACTTCACTCACTAAGCTTTAGGGCTCATTGACACCTATGCATTAATGCACACAAAAGGTCTGATTTATTAAAGTTCCCCAAGACCGGATAATATAAACTATCATGGGAAAACCAGGTTAATCCAACAAACTTGGAATGGATTTATTGAAAATCATTTGCTTTTAGTTGACAAAAGCTTCAAATCTTGGACAAGATCCAATCCAGGTTTACTGAATTACCCAGGTTCCCCCATGAGAGTTTACCCTTTCTAGTTTTGGGAATTGCTAATAAACCAGCCCATTGCAGTTCCATTTATGTTAAACACACCTGGGTTGTAGTCCAACACATTGTACATTGGGGGTTGATGCTCTAAAAAAGGGGTCTTGTGCTTAGTTTTGCACTATAGGATGGGTTATTCATTTTCAATATGTTGACCTAATTAATTTGTGTTTATGCTTGGAATAAAATGAGCCAAAATGGTTTAAGTCAAACCAAAACTTTATTGTTAGTTATGCATAAGGTTAAAACCCTTGTCTGTAAAGGGGGTCTGAATCAATTCTGACTTTGATTTGAGCTTTTCTGCCTTCACAGAGGAATTTGAAATTTGAGCTCTGCAAGAACTTGTATCATTGCCCTAAATGAGCATGAATCTGAATATTAAAAAGAAACTTGTGATGAATGAAATTTGTAGGCTGGCATTATAGAACTATTACTCTGCACATACTAATTAGCTAGCTGTTATGGGAAACATAAAGATTCACAGCTTGACTTACTGGGTTTGGCCAAGCATCTTCTGATTTGCATATTTTTTTTCTAGGAAATTGACACAAGAATAAATCAAGTCAGCGACAACAAAGACATTATCATTTCAAGAAGGAGTTCATTATTAGCACCACAGTCAGCAATCAATTATTCATGAACCTGGAACATTCTCTCCACCAGAGAATGTTTGGTGAATGTCAGATTCACTGCTTTATTGATTTAGTGTTTCTCAACAATTTTACCATGGGGAAACTCTTGAAATAACTTTCATGTCTCAAGAAACCCCTTCTATAATTTCTATATCTATAGTTCACAGTATATTAGTGTGGTGGGAAGATTTCACCATTACAGATAGCCAAAATGTTAAATGATGTCCGTTAAACTAACCTAAAAGGCACCCTAGGAACCTCTGGATGAACCCTGGTAGAGAGACACTGGTTTTAGGTATCATAAATGTGAAAGATTAACAGTGAAAGATTTGTTTCCCTTTACTGAATGTATTGGTTGGTAAAGGGTTGCTTGTTGGCAATGCTCAGCTTTGGACTTTTTTTTGGACCACCATTTTTTCCCACTCCCCCTCTTTGGAGCGCCTTTGTGTAGTAAGCTTTTCCTCCAAGCATGTTGATTATCTTTTTCCAGTGGTTAGCAGGAAGATATACTAAGTACTATATGGCACCGGTCTGTACAACATTATGAGTTCAGGGTGAGAGTCGGATTTTTGATTCCCTTGGCTCACAGGAAGTAGATTGAGAGCTTTCATTTTTGCATTTAAACAATATATTTCTAATAAATTGTAAATTATTTCAGGGCTGTATTTCTTTGCATTTTTTACATCTATTGTAGCTCCTGCAGAACTAATCATGGCATAATTCATATAATAATATATATATAGGCAATAATTCATTTATTCATAGGGTTCAAAATTAAAAGAAAAAATTGTGCCGGGATTTGGCCTTCAAAATACTGGAGACC
Organism: Pyxicephalus adspersus; assembly: GCF_032062135.1. Lineage (NCBI taxonomy): Eukaryota > Metazoa > Chordata > Amphibia > Anura > Pyxicephalidae > Pyxicephalus > Pyxicephalus adspersus. The sequence goes on from NC_092871.1 coordinate 12,907,855, forward strand.
TGGAGGTCTCTTACATAAAACCTAGATAATAGTTTCAGTGCACAAAAAGGAAAATATATACAGTATTCTAGATAAATGTTATTAGTTAGGAGAATGATTTGCATACGATGCTGTGGAATAACCGAATCTCTGCTTCTGTTTCCTGCTGGTGAAATGATACTCCGGACACTCCCAGTCCACATTTGTCACACAATCACCCCCAGCCCAGACATGTGCACAGAGATGCCCTAATCCTGCCCCAGGATATTGATATGTCATGTGTCATCACAGAGTTTAAACATCTTTTCTTTTATTCTTTGTTCCGTCAGAGCATAAAAAAACAAGTTTATTTACACAACTGATCACAATTACTCATTGGTATCACATTGGAGACAAAAAACCTGTCTGGATAGATACACCCGTGAAACAGAAGATTGGATCTATTTGGAGTATGTAAACTATACAATGAATATTTTTTATTTGCTTTTTGTTTTTTTTAAATACCATTGGAAAAATTCTGTTATATTTGCATGATAACAGTAAAACAAAAACAAAAAACAGTTCATCTCTGAACACATTGAAGACTTTCAAACCCCCCATACTGACGTCCGATGATTGTTAGAGGTTTGTCACTGGAAACTATTTGCCATGATTGTTTCCAGTGACATATGAACAAATGAGCAGTGTACACACAGCATCATTCTGTTCTCTGGAAGGGGGGAGGGTAAGAAAGTGTCCCCCCATTGTCCTCCCCTACATAGCAATGAACAGTGGTCATTCCAGATCAGTTGTTCATCAATCCACTGTGGGGACTGCTGCACACGTCAGATTTTTTCCTGGGACAAGCACAATGTTCGTCTCGGCAATGATTATCTGAAGTGCATCTCATTTTGTATTTAAGAATCATTAGCCTTTAGGCATTATAGACTAGCAGTATTGTATTACAACACTCTTGGTCGGAAAAGCCTAGCAAAGAGGTTCCCTTTTATTTTAATGAAATTGATCTAAAACACAAGCGCTTTTATTCACTTACAAGCAGCAGCAATTCAATTCTATGAACATGCGGCAAACTGCCCCTGGACACTCCGAGTAAAGAAATGCTTGGCTATGCTGCCCCCTTCTACCACCTATTAAAAAAAGGATAATAAATGGACCCATTTGGGTCAATAGGGCATAAAGCGGACGTAAAGTAAAATTTTACCTTACATAAAAGGGTAGCCATCCCTATTATGTAAGGTAAAGATTACCTTCTTTTTTTTTGGGGGGGGGGGATTTAACCCCCTTTATTTAAAAAAAAAAGGAGAGTAGAACTCCTTCCTTCTGTCTTTATTACTGCAATGATAAAGACAGAATGAGAGCACAGAGCCTTTTAGGATACATACAATACGCATGCCGGATCTGGGGGGGGGGGGAGGGAATGCCGATTTATGCATGCGCGGTGAGGTTGGGTGACATAGGCAGAAGGCAAAAAAAGGGGAAAGAAAATGGCTGCACCAGGCACTTCCACTGCTCCTGGATAAAGGAGAACTCCAGGATGATGTAGGACTTGATCCGGGAAACCTCCAAAAGGATCGATGGATCTGCGAGTTTTTCTTTTTCGTTTACTTCCGCAATCAAAGCATTTTTTTCTTTACTTTTAGGGTCTGTCAATTGATAAAATATAGGGAAATGTGGTGCATAGACTGCAGTTTTTTTATGCCTTGACATGCACTTTAGGATAGTGGTCTTGATACTTAAAAAAGATATGTGCATATGATCATGTATTGATTTTTTATGTACGAATAAATCCTATACATATGAGATTCAGTAACTGTATTGTAAATGTGAGGTGGTGCTGGACTTTGTGGGCAGTGGGTTAGTCCGTAGCCTGTGTTCTGTTTGAAGATTGTAAAGAAGGTCTAGAATGCTGGGAGTGGTTAGAAAATCTTGGAAATTCTATCTATCTTGAAGAAAAATGATCATTTTATTGGTATGTTTTATAAAAAAAATAGTCAATGCGTTTCAAGGATTATGTCTCCCTTCTTCAGGGCCTTGATGGTGTACGATCTAACAGCACACTAATATGATATCAGTGTTTGTAAGTATCTGTTGGATATAGTGTGCTAATCACTATGCAGAGGCACAGATAGCATAAATTCAAGAATTCAATTTCTTCTATAATTTATACCTGTGTGGGATCTGCAAGAAGGATCAGACCAATTGACATCAGGTGTGCTAGCAGCAGAACTATGGACTGGGCATGGGCAAGTTTCAAAACTAATATAAAGAGGACAAGTCTACTCAACACTTTTTTGAAGTGGATGATGTCAGTGAACAGCATCATAAAGGGACGTTTTTAGCATTCACCATCTTGACTACACCTAAAATGTGTCACTTGAAGAGTCAGCAAAATTAGTTGACACTGTCATTCAGTGCAATCCAATGTTTTACAATGTAATTGTTTTTTTTATGAAGCTGTTGTAAGTACAAATTACCAATCAGGGTAATTATGGCAATCCGAAGAACAAAAAATAGCATATAATTGTATAATTGTGCAACTTGGGGAATAAGGTCACATACTCCCCTATGAGTGGGTTCGTTCTTTTAAAAGGACCTGTTTGGGCAAATTGAGTCTGGATTAACCTTTTTTTCTGCCTTAGGAACCCTTAAAATATTAAAATATCTTTAAGGTATTGGGAACCCCTGCTAAAATACATGCTAAAATGTTGGTCTTAACATGGTCAGTGGAAAGATTGCCTCTCTTACAGTAATGGTCAGAATGCACAAATAACTTTGGTGTCATGCTGCTGCCAAAAGGCCATCACAACCTTTGGTTTTTATGGCACACTTCAGAGTTTTATGGCCTGCTGACAATAGTCATAACAAGCAAAGGTGACATTTCCTTAGTGAATATGCAGACAGCAAGAAAAATCTAACACTTTTACGAGGTTAAAATTCAAATAGGAGCCAATTCTCAAGGAATTCTTAGAAGTCTCTGAACGAACCATACAAACCAATCAGGATGCTCTTCCTATAGATTGCCTTACAAGCTTTGGTGCCATGCCGCTGACTCTGCCAAGTGGCTACACAATTATGAGGTTACCATCAAATAGGGAGGTCAATCAGCCAAAGCTTAAAGAAACCCTCAGAAACTAAAGGAACTATAAGAACCAATCAGAAGGAACATTTTAAATGCCTTACTTACAGATGAGCTGAAGAGCTTTGATGTCATGCTCCTGATTCTCCAAATGGCTTTACAATTATGAGGTTACCATCAAATGGGAGGTCAATCAGCCAAACTTTGAGAAACCTCCAGAAACCTCTGAAAGAGCCATAGGAACCAATCAGAATACATCCTATACAGCTAGGCTAAATGAATTTGGTGTTGTGCCACTAACTCTACTAATACCACAATTATGAGGTTGCCATCAAATGGGAAGTCAATCAGACAAATCTCTAAGAACCCTTGGAAGGCCCCATAGGGTTCCATTAGCCCTGGTGGATAATGAATTGTCTGAGTAAGTTAAGGTTTGAATCTGTTTAGTTGTAGCAGCTACCCCCAATTAGTCTTAGTTGTAATGTCCACCTAGGCATGACCCTTGCCTGCTTTACAGATTGATTCATTTCATATTCTCAGCACTCCTTAAGTCCATGTGGTTTAAACCATTTTTGCCCCCCTTGTGACCATGCCTCGTCTAACCCCTGGTTCAATTCACTGGTGGCTTTTCCAAAAGTACCTACACTGCTTTTTCACTTCTTCTGACCCTGTCCTGAAAGGTTTATCAGGCAAAGTGTGGTCTTCAAAACTGAACTGTGGGCATACACAAATTGAGGTGTAAGTCTAGGCAAAACCTTTTCTTCTAGGTTTGGATGATTTTGAGAGGGATTAGACCCCTTAAATATTCTAGTACCATGACTTCAATGGAAAGATTCACATTCTGTTTGTACTGAAACAGAAAACAAGGGAAAAGCCAACATTTTACAATTGTCCCCAACTGTGAGTAATCTTCTTATGGGGACATTTATTCCAGAGACAGCTGTCTGATAATTATCACAGATGCTTCCATTGAAAGATATCTCCTTACCTCAAATTTTAGAGACACATTTCAGATTAGCCATAGTTTTCTGGCCTGTTGACAATGGTCTTAACAAGCACAAGTTACATTTCTTAGTGGATACAAAAGCTTGCAGAGAATAAATAATAGAGGTTCTAATCTAGTAAAACCAGAGAGAGCTCATCTCGTTTCATGGCTGGAGGACATCCACCATCCTCTCGCCTTATTCTCCCCAGCATGGCCATCATTGCTACTACACCCCTTCAATCTATGGATTCCAGAGCTTTCAATTGTGGCTTCTCAGTGTTACATGCGGGCACTGCCTTCAGTGGTCTGCATACAAATGTAGCCTTTCTGGGAACTCCTACTCCTTAAGAATGACATCCATTCATCAAGGCATTTTAACATTTAACATACTGTCTCCAAATATTTAGCACACTGCTTGTGAAAAGCTAAGGAAGGGTGCTGTGTTTTTCAAGTACCTCCCAACATCCATGATCTCCTTGAATTGTATGGAGAACTGCATGGGTCTGATTGTGACAAAACTTAATGAGGTATGCAATTGAAAAAAAAAAGGTTTCATTTCAGATTACATTTTATTAGCATGTTGATGAAGAGAGGGAGGAACTATTGAAGACAAAATATAAGCAGACTGGATGTTTGCATTGAAATAAAAAATTCGATTGGCTCATGGGATCAGGAAAGAATTGTTCCCCCTGTTGGAGCAAATTGAACCAGAGTTTTTTTGCCTTCCTCTGGATCAACTATGTCTATTGGGTTCTTTTTCTGGGATATGTTTCCTGAACTTTGTGGACTTATGTCTTTTTTCAGCCTAAATAACTATGTAACTATATATTACATTATAAAATGAATGAAACTTTATTGGTGATATTTGCCTAAAATTTCCCTTATAGTATAAATAACAAAATCCCATGTGCTGTTGTATAATCACATATTGCACTAAATTCCAAAACATGTAAGATTGTTTTCCCAATACCGTCATACCTGTCTATAGCTGATTTACTGTCATGAGTTTATAATTACTTTTTAAATAAGCCAGAACAGGTAAGATAATGACACTGAAGGCCATCTATGGTACTGTGAGAAAAACGTTTATTTACGTATTGTATGGACAGATCAAGTATGTGATTTATTGCTATGCAAATATGGAACAAGATTTTCTGGTTTATTTTGGAAAGAGACCTTCGCCATTGTCTATCGGTTGTGGGGATGAACTGGTAATCAGCCAATCAGAGAATTTCTTGGATGTAAGTTTCAGATGTTGTAGTTCTCTGGCACAAAGTTCTGTTCTCCATATTGGTAAAGCAGTCTAATTTGTACTCCCAGTACATATTTTATTGTATGATGGCAGGGTTGGTGGCTCCCTTCCATCATTTTTACTTAAAATTATTAAGGAACAATTAAACCCAGGGAAACACCTAATAAAGAGTATGTTACTATAAAATAATTTTTAACAGCAACAAAAATGAAGGAAGTAACTGACTGTTCTCTGGTGTTAGGAGGACTGCTATCCTGGTGGGTGCAAATAAAATTTACTAAGATAAGTGAAATATTCTTTACAAAGAGATAATTAACTTTGGAAAGTCAACGCAGTCTATATTACTTTTTTAAATCATCACCCACAACATATAGTTGGGCACAATGGGGGTTATTTACTAAAATATTGAAGAATTACCTTGCAAGGGATAGGTCACTTAGCTTAGTGTTTGTAATGAAAATTCACTTTGCAAAGAATTACCCAATCATGTGCAAGAAAATCTTTTTTCGTTCAAGAATCTGACATGCACAGCCTGTGAATGTGAATTTGTCATGACGGGATCCATGAAAAACCAACAATGAACAACCGCTGTATAAGTCAATAGAGAAGGGTGGGATGCAGTTCGCTCATTCTTCCTCATCCCCTCTCCATAGAACAGAAACGCACTGTGTGTACCATCATCCATTCATTTTTTTGTCTGAAAACAATCTTTTCATTCAATTTAATTTTGAAAATGTGTAAAATGTGTATACGCTGCCTACTTTTCTTTAGAAAATCAATTATTTACTTTCATTTAATTCCAATCACAATCCTATATAAGCTTAAATAAATAAAGAAAATATGTATATATATATAAAACTTACCTCTGCTTTTGTGCTTTTTGTGGTTTCTCCTGCAGTATTCCCTTTCCTTTTCAGTCTTCCTTGACACCCACTCAGTAAATCAATAGGTGACACAATACTGAGAACTTCCGATGAGTGTAGAATGATTGAGATATATATATATATATATATAAATATATATATACTGTATATATATAATACTGTATATATTTCTCTTTTTTGTGTGTTAATATGTAGCAAAAGCAGTTTGTGTCTCTGCCCATACAAAGGGGCACAAAGGGAATATGTTTTTAACGAGCATGAGACCATCATTTGACTTTACAATGACCATCATTTTTGGTTGTAGCTGGGAATTGGTGGAGTATGCTGGACCAAATATTATGTGAATACAAAATCAAAATGTGATTCTATTGTCTGCAAACACACAGGGCAGAAATAAAGCAAATTGGTTTGATGACATCTAAAGCTAAAACAACCATTTTTCCAGCATAAATTCACAGCAAACAAAAAATGATATCTGGTTGTTTTTTTCTGGCTCACTGCCCCAACGACTTTAAATCTTATATCCTTGAAATAATAAATGTAAATGGAAAGACTGGACCTGGAGGGCTTTTATTTCTAAATGTTTTGACACCTAAGTAATAATAAAAACAGATGTTGCAGCCAAGAAAATCCCCTTTTAAACCCTTGTTGGAGAAGGAATTAAGGAATTATACTTGGAAGAAAGCCATAACACAAGAGGGAGCTGAAACAGAACGGCGGATGATTGATAGTGATTTATAGAATAATTATACTTCATATATTGTTTATACATTTGTGTATTGAACTTCTGAAGGTTTATAATTAAGGAAAGGGAAAGTCCTACCCTTCAGGAAAGTTGAACTTTTCCAAACTTTTCTGACACCATTATTTGTATTTTCTCTTAAAGTGAACCTATGCTTGCGTCATATACAGTATACTAAAATATTGCCTTATTCTTTTCAAGCACTGTAAAACAAGCTCTCATTCACCTTTGTATTTCTAAGTTTTAGGTGGCATATTGATTGTAAAAATCATTGAAATTCAAACTATTACAACCAAATCTTTGCAGCCTGGCAGCCATCAGATGTTTCTAGAAACTGATCTGTCTCTTATCAATCTTTGTTGTGATCTATGAGTAGCAAGAGATGCCAGGCGTGGCTGGTTTTAATGATTTTTACTTCTTGTTAAATAGCATATAAGAACTTTATTGTCCATACGTTGGGCAGGTGAAGCATTATTCTGTACATGCTGTAATGATAAGTTCAAATATATTCCACCAATAATGTACAGACTAGATACGATTGTTTGAACGATGCAGGAAGTGACATGTACAGGAGAAAAAGTATCACAGAAAAAACAATCCACAATTACTGAACAACCATACACACAATTGATTACGAACAATCGTTGTCCAATCAGATCCGCCGGGACGGTCGTTTGTTTCCATTCCTCATTCGTCGGCGTCGTTGACCGGTTGGTGTGCACTTTTTTTGTTAACAATTATCGAACAATCTGTCGTGGAACTTCAGAGAGAAGAGAAGCACGCTAGCTGCAAAGGACTGGGATAAGTAAAAGTGCTTTTAATTTGTTCCTTAAGCTACGTACACACGTCAGATTTTTATCGCCCGATAATCGGCATCGGCCAATTATCGGGCGGAAATCTGCCGTGTGTACAGTCGGTGTCGTCCATCGTCCGAACGACCGTCCTGCCGGATCCACGGACGATGGACGACAACCGATCCTAATGAAAGGGAGCATGAACGGTGCTGTATGTACAGCACCATTCATGCATCGTGCAGTCCCTTGTCGTTGGAAAGGATCGTGAAAGATCCTTTCCAACGACAAAAATTGCAGGTGTGTACGCAGCTTTAGATCTAAATGAGTACAGGAGTATCTCTTCACTCTAATACCGGTTCTGACACTAACCTGGTCTTCTTGTGGGTTTGGGTCTTTGGCCATTTTCATTGGCAAGACTAAAATAGCAAAACTCCCATTTCTTCATTCCCAGCTCCTGGGTATGCCAGGATTGCACACTGAGCTGTAAATGGGTAAGGGGTAGTTATCACTAATTCCTCATTTTTAGAGCTGAAGTTTAAAGTGGAACTAAACTTCTCCCCTTGTTCCATTGCCAATGCAGGCAAGTTAACCTGATCTTCTTCCAGATTTTGGTCATTGGCCATCATGATTGTCCAGGCCAGAATGGAGGAACTCCCATTTGTTCATTCCTGATCCCCAGGTATGCATGGATTGTAATTAGCTGTACATGCTTAAAAGGTAGGAATCACTAACTCGGGATTAAAGTGGGTCTCTCGCTTCTCAATCGCCAGGACTGATATCTTATCTAGGTCTTCTTCAGGGTTTGTGTCTTTGGCCAGGCCAGAATGGCATAAAGCTACGTACACACTTCAATTATTATCGTCGGAAAACGAACGACGAACGTTCCTGCACGATATATATGAACGATCGTATACCACCGATACTGCACATAGAGGTAACGACACGATCGTTCGTAGATATTGTACACACAATAGATACGATCGTTTAAGCGATAGAGGAACTATGTGCACGACAGGAAAGTGAACGGACGTTCGTTCATCACGCATGCTCTGAACATGGACGATCAACGAACGACCGTACACACGAACGATGTTCAACGATCGTCGTCCAATCCGATCCACCGGTCCGGTCGTTCGTTTCCAGCGACTTTCCTCGTTCGTCGGCGTCGTTGGTTACTTTTTTACGAACGATTTTTTGCCCAATCGATCGTTCGTCGTTCGATTGGAACAATAAAAATTGGAAGTGTGTACGCACCTTTACTCACGTTTTTTCATTCCCAGTTCTTGGGCATGCTGCAATTGTACACCAGTTTAGCATGGTTAAATAGTAGGTATCACTAATTCCTCAGTTCTAGAACAGAATTAGGGATACTTAAAAAGGAACTAAACTCATTTTTTCTTCTCTCTATCGCCAGTACCAACACCATTACCCTGTTGTTTTCCAGGTTTGTTTTTCGCCATCTTGTAACTACAATGCATGGGCAGCTTAGTTTACATTCAACAGAAGATTTCAAACAGGCAGTTAGGCTTGCTTTATTATACAAGGGATTTCCCCTGTGCCTTCTTCAACAAAGAACCTGCCTGTTTGCAATTTTTTAGTTTTAAAGATTTGTTCCACTTTAAGTAAAGGAATCTGTGCCAACCCCTTTAATTGCTCACTGAATATGATAGGCCCACACACAGCACAATATTTGGTTAGGTGATTGACTAACCAAATTTTCATTTTGTGATTGCTATTCTTGTAATTCATGCTTACATAACAAATCTTATCTGCTACTATAAAATCTTATCTGTATTTACCTTCTGTACCAGCTAATCCAATATTTATCATTTACTTCTATAGCATTGACTCACATATTTGTCTACAAACACTCGTCATATCTAGAATTCTCTGCCTACAAGACTGGCAAATCCTCATAGTCTCCATACCAGTTATTGACAACATGCGGTTATTGTTTCCAAGAACTGCCCACAGCTATAAACGGCCCAAAAATCTTTGGTATTTTTGATGGCAAGATAATAGGTTTAAAGTATTTGTAAACCCTGGCTAAATGACTTTGTTTTATTATTTAATACAATACTTTGTAGGTTATTTACTTGTGTTACCGGTATATATCATTGCTGTTGATATCATTTAACCTCTTTTACTCTTTTAAAGCACTTCCTGCATTTCAGCAATGGCTTTTCTTTGGTTGGGTTTTCAGATGGGGTCAATGATTGTCTATGGCTGCATAATATTTGTTATACTCATCCACTGGTTGTCACTTTAGGAAGCCTGATTATGTGATCAGGTGACAACATTGAAGAACAATTGAGAGACAGTGTTGTCATCCTACAAGTTTTTCTTGAAAAACTTCTGTTTTTCAAGAAAAAACAGAAGGACCTTCATGGATGGATCATTGTTACTTTACTGTAGATAGCCTACATATATATGTTGGTATTGAGTATATGAATTCCTTTTCTTTGTCAAAAGGGAAAGGAATTAGGATAGTGGTTCATACAACCATCAACTTTTATTCACATACCTTATATCAGCCTCAACATTATTAACACTAAGGAACCAATAAAAGAATGTGATCCATGGAAGCCTCTTCAGTTAGTGGCCAATGCAAAGAATGCCCCATTACAGTGGTGGTTAAAGTATCACATTTATAGACACCTACAAAACATCATTGGAGTCATGCAGATGGGTCTACCAAGTGTTGACCACAGAACTATCATCAAATGTGGATGTCACCTATTAGATCCACCATAAAATTCAGACATCATCAAATGAAAAGTCAACCAGCCATAGTTCGAGGAACCCCTTGGATAAGAAATATGTTTTTTTAAATCAGAGCTGATTTTTCTTATTAGTCAATGAAAAATCAAAAAGAGCCTAGAGCAGCTTAGGAGGACAAATGCAGATGCCTCAAAATGATCTAAAACGAGTGCTGCATCTGCCTGCCTAGGCTTGTTCAATCCTGGCACTGTCAGGTATATTGGGCAGTTTGGTCTGCAGGTCAGTCTGAAAAACATAAAAATTAAAGCATGTACAATAAAAAGATAAATTAATATACTGAGTACTGTAATACATGTAATTACCCCATACAATTACCACATTACATTATCTTGTAGCAGTGATACTATGAAATAAAATAATAATATTAATGGGACAATCAGCACAATAGAGCCAACTTTATAAAACGATGATTAGATTTATTGTGGTGGCGACCAGAGCCAGTGATTCCTTTAAAGTAGCAATCTAAAGTTCCATTTATAGGTCGCTAATTGCCACATGTTCTAGCTGCAATCTCCAATTTTTGAAGAGGTAATCAGTGGCCATAGACTTCCATTGTGGACAATAATCAATGTAAAAGTGGCACATAGCGTTTTGAAACAAACACCATTGATGCACATTGTAGCCTAAAGAGTTTTTCACTTTCCAAAAATCAAATGCTAAACAGCAATCTTAAAGTGGTGATCTGGAAACAGTGGAGATTTATTTGCTTGTCAGGTTCTGCATGTGAGGAATCAACATGTCATGGCGTACCCTGCAATTATCTTGGGTGTCCAAAAGAATGGAAGGATCGCTAACAATCATGAAGGATTACTCAACAGCAATCATAGCAGCCTGTAAATATATACTGATGAAAGCATGCATATATTTGAATGTTTATTCATTGAGAAATAAATTGGTGAAGGAAGAACAATTGTCCTTTATTTAGAAACTTCTACTGGTTTTTTTTTACAATCATATTAGTTCCTCAATGATTTTATAGGGAAAGTTTAATGGTAATAAAAATAGTTCACTGGCTGCAGACAGAATGGGGAAGAATTACCACATCTGACAACTTTTTATTGCTGTCACAATTGTAAAGATCTGAACTTCCTTTATGTCCTGATGACTTAAAGTAAAACGTGAACGGTGTTGGTGGTGGTGGGGGAGGTGTTGGTGTGGAGGAAGTGGTTGGTAAAAAAAGGTGATACCTTCCCTTGAGGTCATCTGTTCCTATGTGGTATAATAGTTTTTTTTAAAGTTTCCTTGTTGGTTTTGTAATATATATGGTAGGAGGGACACCTTTTCGCCCAACGTATGTAGACAAATGACCCTTAAAATACCCCCAATTGTTTTGAACACACTTATTCCATTGTTCTTGCCACTTTCCAAAGCATTTATGGAAGTCCTTTTTTAAAAAAAAATGTTTTTATTTGTGCTACCAAGGCTTCCTTATTGTCCTGAATTGATTCAAATCCTTTACTTTTCATGGTCATATTGACTTTGGGGAAGAGCCACATGTTGTACGGTGCCAGATCCAGTAAATAAGGTGGTTAAGGAACGCCAAATAAATTGACAAAAACTGTTGCTTATGTTTATCCATCAAAATACATGGAACAAATTATTGCACACATTCTCCTTATGTTCAAATCTGTTAGAATGTTTTGAACAGAGCAATTGGAAATGTTCAGATCTTCAGGAATTTTTGGCTGTTTGATCAAATCATTTTGCTTTCTCTTTCAATGTTCTCTTGGGTTTTTGATGATGAAGAACATCCCGATCTATCCTTCTCTCCACCCAATCCACAACTACAACAAAATTGCTTGAATCACTAATAAAACCATGTTCATGGCCTTCATAAACTCATTTTTTAATATTTTGTGTGTTTATTTTTTAGCATTTTTTAGGCAGTTTGAAACAACATTTTATGTAAATGCGTTGTCCGTGATTTATGATTTATGGCACCCTTTAAAACACACCTTGTGTCAACCTCACAAAAGTTAAGTTGAAATTCATCACAGACTGTTAATAAGATTGGATCCCTGGCTTCCCATTTTAAACATCCCTACTATTCCACTGGTTGGAACTCGGCAGCAGCATTCACCATATTTTTCAATCGCACCTTGTAGTTGTGGGTACAAACCTCAATTCTTTACAAAACTTTTTAACCGAACATTCCATTCTATTATTGATTGGCTTTTTCCATGTAATAAAAAAAAGTTTTTTTGGTAAAGAAATAGATGATATGAGTTAAAGTTGATCAGATTGGCAGAATATTATATGATAGATATTTATATCCACCTAAAAATAAGCACCCAACAGAGATTAATTAATTAAATACTTGTGTACTCTCACCAAAGTAGGCCTTCAGAGAAAAAATGTTGGCTCATTATTTGACCATAGTGAGATAGAGTACCAAAACTTTCTGGTAATCACATCTGCTCTTTTTTTGCGGGGATACTCCCATCCCATGTACTGGTCATATTAGAATGCATAATGAGACATTGGGTGGCTTTGCTCATTTGCAAGGAGTCTATGGAGCCCTATCGTAGCCAACTATTGTACATGAAGCCTTTCACTATAGTCTGTGCAGTATGCATGCACATGGGAAGTACAACATGTATGCACATCTTACCTTAGTGTACTGTGCACATGTAAGTGTATATGATAGATGGAGTACAGAGCTCAAGATGGGGAATTGTGTCCATTCTCCCTCACCAAAAGTTGAGGAAACTAGTGATTCATGAAGAGAGCACGAGGCATTTACAAAGAAAAAAAAAAATCCTAAAACATCTGAATGTATTATGGAAGAAAATTTTAATAGTTAAACGGATATCCATAGTTTAAAATGTCTATCCAACAAATCCACAGACAGCATTAAAAACTTGGACTGTTTACATAAAAGGTTGTTTGGCTGGAGCTCAACTTTAACAGCTATGGAAAATAATACATTTGTATAGCCAATAAAAGTATATGTTTATGTATGTGTAATATCTGTTGCACATACACATTTACACAAAAAGTATAATAACTATATACACAATAAAATATTTAATAAAAGAATTGTTGATAAATGGGTGTAACTTCTTTAAAGTTCATTTGGTGAGAGAATCTCCCTGGGATCTGTGTCGTTTTTATCCCATGATGATACCAAATGGGAGTGGTGATACTGCTGATTCACCTCTCAGCCATGAGACACAGAAACTAAGGTCATGAATCTGTAATGAACTTTCCACCATGACAAGTGTGAATTGTTGGCATAGCTCACATGATTGTATAAATACTTTATCCACCTGCAGCACGCCCCTTCACTGACTGCAGATATGTGCCAAGGTAAAAGCTAAAATACGTATTTTATGATCGCTAATGAATACAGTTATGAATTTTAATAAAACAAGAATAAATGTATTAAAATAGAGCTAGTAGAAATAGCTGAATGTAACGTGACTACATACAATACCCTGTACTAAAATTGGGAGCGAGATGGGTCTCGTGCGCCATTTATATCTGTGACATTTCGTGAGCCAAAGGTGCCCTATTGGAAATCTAACCTGGTGTTCAGTAGGGGTAAGGATCAGGTTTATCACCACCATGGGCTCACAACAATTTTCTGAGACTTTTAAAATTCATGAATCATGATCTTTTAGACGTGCAACAAAAAAAATAAAAAAAAAACATTCACACTGTGCATAACCTTTGCATTTAATCATAAAATCAAAACATGTGAAGGATTGGATAACCCAGCCCTACTTCGAATTAATGGTGGTCTCATAGTTGTTGTATTCTCAGTGCTAAGACACATGGTCAATTTGTCATGTCGTTTCAGCTCCTAGACAGATTTTACAAACTCTTCAAAGCACTAGAGAGCTATTTTTGGAGAGTTGTGTTTGTCTTGCACAAGAAGTTAAGGGGTAGAGGACTAGGAATCATATCATTTGTCTTCCAACCACACTCCAAAACCACTTAGCAGCTGCTTGAAGAATATTCCTCTATTTTAACCATAGACTGACCTGAGACGCTGATAAAGCAAAAATAAAGTTTGCAAAAATTCCCAAAATTGTCAAGAGTTTAAGTGGTTCTTTTTTATAATTGCAAAGTAAAGATAACACACTGCGGTTCTGCTTTCTTCAACCACTCATCTGAATATAGCTTTAGAATACTGTGCACAGAAAGATACTTTTATTTTAATTATATTTTTGTAATTTTGTAATTTGTGCATATGGCAGTAGTCTTTCTCATTCCTTTTGTTTTACAATAGTTTGCTTAGTAGCCGTACAAATGGCCACAACTGAGTAACCAGAAACTAGAGAGAGTTGGGGGTGTGTAAGGCCCAGGTCCAGCACCAGTACTCATTAGTCACTAAACCCCTTCAGCTATAGTAAGCCTTCGCTCGTAAGCCTTGGGAGGGTAGTTGTGCCGCCCCAGCACATGGTTGCCCCCAAGACTTCAGTGTGCAAAGGATGACTTCTGGAATGGACTGACAGAGGACTAGTAGCCCATCAAGCAGGACAGAGGACATGATGGGAAGTCAGTCTAGATCTAGTTGCCAAGTGATCCACAGATAACGCAGTACAGAGGGGTCCAAGAGGGGCGAGTCCAGAAAACAGAGCCAAAGGCCATTCACAGGTTATCAGTCAGCTAAACAAGGTATCCAAATTGAATCAAGGTCACAAACAATTACTGGTCCAGAAAACAGACAGAGTCAGGAACAGGTAATCCAACACACATAATTATACCAACAGCAGGTTACGCAGGCTAAATGCTACAATACAATGGGCAACTGGTGTCTGATGGCTGATGGAGAAGATTTAAAGGACCAGTAGCCAATGGCAGAGCAAGATCATAGCCAGGAACCAATGCACTCATTGGCTGCAGCACATACTTTGAAATACCCTTCAGTCTGCAGAGCAGAGGACAGACGGCTAATTGTTTGATCTCCTTTGCTGCTACAAATGATACAATTGGAGGAAAAAAACAGGACCTACTGAACTGCGGTGTACCAGCCAGATATTCGTCTCCTCGATATTCTTGCCCTCTTTAGATAGAAAAAAAACTGAAAATCATACAGGAAAAAGGAGGAAATCATACATTTTAAGAGAAGAATGGGGAAAAGTTGAATCTGTTTTTCTTCTGGTCTGGGTCAGTTGATGTCAGTTGATGAAGAGAGCGATACAACTATTAGTCAAATGCTTTTTGGCGTGAATAATCTATGTATTTATTTTTCATTTAAACATAAATCTATCCAGCACTTTTCAGGGTTTTTACTCTCTTCTTCAAGGCTTTGGAACAAATCATAGTATGGCGGTTATAAAAATGCATAAACAAGTATATGAGTACATATATAATATCTATCTATCTATCTATCTATCTATCTATCTATCTATCTATCTATCTATCTATCTATCTATCTATCTTTCTAGGTATCCATCTATCTATCTTAATGTGGACCAAACAACAAAAACAGTGAGCAAAAGATTTAGTAACTATAGTAAACATAGTGTAAATACAAGTATACCTGAATATTTACAATAAACAACAACCAAGTAATATATATTTCCTCCATGTTTATTGATCCACTGTGATACTGTCAACGTAAACATTGTTTCTTCCATAATATTATCTTACATCATACCGGTGATATTGTGAACAGATATGTTGTGGATAATTGCAGGTTTAGTAGGCAAAGTTTTATCTTTTGTATAAGAGAGATTAATGATGTTAATAAAGTAACCTAAATATTTTTAAATATTATAACACACCTACTTGCATAAATGTAATAACTTCTGTTACAGTGTTATATGCGACTCAGTTATTAGTGTTTCACATGCTTCTCTCAGATCTCTATGAAATATTAGTAGAGATAAAACCTCAGCAAGAGCTGCTTTTAAACTGTGCTTCATGCTTTCTATAACTTTGTTTTGATTTCTCAAGTTCGCTGAACACAACAGGCTTGATTTATTAAACCTCCCTAAAGCTGGAGAAGATACACTTTCATCACTAAACCTAAGTGATTCAGCAAACCTGAAATAGATCTGGTCCAGGATTGAAAACATTTACTGAGAAATAGCAATTACTTTTAATAAATCCATTCCAGGTTTGCTGGATCACCTAGCATCACTGATGAAAGTGTATCTTCTCCAGCCTTGGAGAGCTTTAATAAATCAGGCTCATTATAAGATTTCATACCAGGCTTGTTCTTGAAGCCATTGGCTTGGATGCTAAAATTGGTAAAGGAAAAGAAAATGTGTAATTGACACATATTCTACTGAGTTTCGCCTTTTTATGGCTTTAAATGTCATATTATCAGCCTCTTTTTTATCTTTTTAAGAAGAGGAACCCTTGAAATAATATTAAAGTCTTAGGGAACCCCTGCTATAATTACTATATCCTTAGCTCACTGTACATTAGTGTGCTAATCAGTGGGAAGAATGTCTCTTACATTGCTGGCCATTGGGAAGAATGTCACCCTTACAGATAGCCAAAATAATTGGTGTCACCTAAACTCACCTGAGAGGTACAAATTGCTCATTGCTCAAGGAACCCCTAGCAATCTCTGGATGAACCCTAGGATTGCACCTTGGCTGAGACACACTGGGTGCTTCTTTTGGTAGAAGCAAGTGATTGAACAGCCCAATTACATTAACATGCTAATATCTGAGGATCCCTGGACAGTCTTAGGTAGGTTCACTCCCAAGCTTTTTGCCTATTTAGATATAATTACCATTGTGGACATTGCACCTTATTTATTAGAGCTCTCCAAGATTGGATAAGATAGACTATCATGAGAGAAGCTGGGGGATCAGGTAAACTCGGAATGGATTTATTAAAAATGTTTTCCTATTAGTCAGCACAGGATTTCAATTCTGGACAAGATCCATTCCAGGTTCCCCCATGATAGTGTATCTTCCCCAGGCTTGGAGAGAGCTTGAAGAAATCGGATCCATTGACTGATTAAGATGTGTTTAGGTTCTGCCATTAGCTTTTATTCTAGTTTATTCTTATGACATGTGAGTTTTGAGTCCAGATTGTATTTATGTTTTGCTTTGTATGACTAATTGCCCTGTCCTGTGAGCTCCTCACAAGGAAGCTATTAACTTGAACAAGTAAACTGCAAGAAATCTTTTCCTATTTGTCCACGTTTGTCTGCCATTCATCAGCATTCTTTATTGTTACCTAACGGATATCTACATGGAAAGATATTTAATGATATGTAAATATGAGCCAAATTTTTGGACACGCGTCAGTAATGACATAATGGTTTATCAAATCAAATTTTTGCACCTTTAGTCTGCACTGTGATGTAGCTTTAATCATTGTATGTTGGCAATACAAAAATGTTCCCATACTCCCTGTCTGGTAAAACTTTTTACCTAGAAAGTAAGCAAGAGAAAATATTTTATGGGTTCTTGGTCAGCAACAACAACTGAAGGTTGGGTTATCCATTTCTTCAAATTTTTGGTTCTTGGTGATTAAGCTGACCATGGCATCTTATTCTTCCCCACACTATCCAAAAAAGTGTGATGCAAAGATATATAAAGATATGAAAAGAAAAATTACAATGAATAGAAATCTAACAGGAAGAGTACGAACCCCCATAATGGCCACAACAGAATTCACACAACATAGGGAATTCACTAAAAGTCTACAGTGGAGCCCCCAAGAAATACAGAAAAGTATTCAGGAGGACCAATTCTCAAGAACCTAATACATGTGATATTTTACAGATGGTAGAAAACTGGGACATTACCTATAAGCTCACAATATCATGCTATTTTTGAAAAAGCAAACCTGATTTGACCATGAACCATAACTAGCTGTCCCTAGCGGAACCCGAGAGATATAGATGTGTCTTTCAAAAGAACCAAATGCCCATCATCTGATATATATGATATTTTTAAAATGATATGAAAACTGGGGTTTCACCTATAGGCTCAAGATACCATCTTGAAACAGCAATACTGATTGGATGACCATGGTCAGTGGCTCCATTCTCCTCACATAGACCAGGATAGGTCAGGTACAACGACCTCAGGAAAAGCTGCTAAGAACAAAAAAGCAATCACTGCCAAACTGTCCAACAAGAGAAAAGTTGATGCAGAAATGAGACAATTTATTGAAAGATCGGAAAGCGAATATATTTTCATGCTTCACGAAGACAAGAATGTTCTTATTTTCAGAACATAATTAATGCACGAGGATGGCGTGTGATATGGTGTCTCAGGGTAAGAAAGAATCTATACTTCTACTAAAACTATGTATCCTAATAAAAAGTTCGGCCTGCTACTTAGCATGTGTTATAGTTTTCAGCCCCTTATGAGATTTGAGTTTGACACCCCTGATCTATAGCTTAAAATATAATTTTGAAAGAGGAAACCTGATTTGATGACCATGGTCAGCTGTCTCCAGTGGAGCCCGTTAGGGATATAGAAGGGTCTTTTAGGAGGACCAACTCCCTATCACCTGATATATCTGACATAATAATAACATCTGACATTAATTATGATATGAACACTGGGGCATCATTTATAAGCTTATTATACAATTGAAAGAGCACTCCTGATTGGATGACCATGGTCAGCTTTCCCTAGCAGAGCCCCCAAGAGTTGTAAAAGGTTTTTTTAGGAGGAACAACTCACCATCATTGGTACATCTGACATTCTGAAGATGATATGAAAACTGGGGCATCATTTATAGGCTGAATGTATAATTTTGAAAGAGCACTCCAGATTGGATAACCATGGTCAGCTGTCCCAATCGGAGCTCTCGAGGGATTCTGAAGGGTCTTTCAGGAGTACCAACTCCCCATGGCCTAATGCATCTGAGATTTTCAACATGATTTGAAATCTAGGTCCAACATTTATAGGCGGAAAATATAACTTTGAAAGAGCACTCCTGATTCTATGACAATGGTCAGGTGTCCCAATTGAAGCTCTCGAAAGATGTCGAAAGGGTCTTTTAGAATGACCAACTCCCCATCGCCTGATACATCTGACATTTTTAAGATTATATGAAAACTAGGGCATCATCTGAAGGCTCAATATATTTTTTGAAAGGGCCATGGTAAATTTTACCTAGTGGAGCCCTCTAGAGATGTAAAAAGGTCTTTTAGCTGGACACCAGTGTTCATACCATCATGAAAATGTCAGATATATCAGGAGATGGGGATCCTGATATATCTGACAATTTCATGATGATATGAACACTGGAGCATCATTTATAAACTAAATATATAATTTTGAATGAGAAATCATGATTTGATGACCTTGGTTAGCTGAACATAATCAGCTGTACTACATCCATGCAGGCTTTTTCGTACATCAGTTCCTCTGTTTGTATATAAAGAAACCATCAGCATACATCACCAGTACACTGGTTTATCATAAAAACATTTATTGAAAATATCAGATAATAGTAACAGAAAAAATATCCATGTTGTTTAAGTTAATTTTATATTTCATCTATGAAATCTCAAATGACCCTTCATTTCTTTAATAAACCTGAATAAATATCTTCAATAACCTTTACTTCATTTTTACATTTTTGCAAAATTAACATTGTCCAGCAATGTCTCTTCCAACCCACTGTAACCAGTAGTGATAAAATACATCCTCAATGTAACAAAATTGCTAAAAAAAGCTGTAAAAACAATATTATATACATACAAAGCTGTAAAAGTGCTATAACTCAAAATGACCAATAGATGTCACCCTCACATAGTTTTTAATATCATAGAGGTTGAGATGCTATGGTCCTAGGGTGACAATTGGTTATATCAAAAGTGTCTGCACAGCAGAAAACAGATTAAAAGTGGGCATCTGTGCAAGGTTTGCTGATAATTTAAAACATAAGCCAACATTATTTATTTTGGTACACTAACTTGCCTCTTTTATATAGCACAGTTCTTTCAATTTTATATTCTTAGGCCAGCCATTCTCAAGCAGGGTTTAATAGACCCTCAGGGTTCCTCCAGTGTTTGCTAGAGGTTTCTTGAACTGTGGCTGATTGATACCCCATTTGATAATGGCAGTATGGTTCTGGGCTCAACACTACTTAGTATAGCCAGCTTCATGGCTCTAATAATGTTCTTAGTTGTCTAAAAAAAGTGTTATTCCAGCCATCATGGTGAGGGGGAATTCTTTCCAAAGGCCACCAAAAAAAAGGGATTTTCCCCATTAGCCCCCAATAAATTGGTTTTAGCAGGGGTTCCTGAAGACATGAAAATTATTTCAAGGGTTCCACGGAGATAAAATGGTTGAGAAAGTTTGTTATAGGGATTGGGTGCAGAAGACCATAGGAAGAACCTGGCATGTTTAATGATTTATGGGTATAAAAATCACAGGAGTGGTCAAACAAAAATGCTGACAGGTAACACATTTTCATGCAAGCATTTTCACCATTCCTTTAGCTGTTTGGAATTCTGGCTTCAAGAAACATCAATATCACTCAGCAGAACTGTCTTACAAAAATATAATGATTGAATGATTTCCATAATCCGTGCATATCACTTTGGAAAAAAACAGTGATAAAATTTAATAAAAAATCCTCACAATTCAGTACTGCATGGACAGAGCTAAAAATGAGGTACATTTCCAGGGTAAGTCTTTCCAGAGGGCCATGGAGATCAGATATAGCTGACCACTGTTCATGCTGCAATGTCCATCTAGCCTCTGCTTTAGACTTCATGTAATGCACTCAGTAACCAGAAGGGGCAGTAGATCCCAGTATCATTTTTGCTGATTTTTTGAGCAGTCCTCCATATTATATTGTGGAACCAGATACAACATAACGAGTACCTCTTCTTAGGTAGCATAAAACCTGTAAAAAAAGATCTGTATTAGCTCATCAGAATTTTCAGTCTTGCACAAATTAACATTAATTAATGTTTATCTATACTTTATAATAAACAAAGGATAAACTGTTAGTAAACAGTTTAAATGCTGGTGTTAGGAATAGATTGAGACAGAGCAGAGTTTTTTTTAGAGTTTAGCAGAACCGTGGTTGATACAACCCAATGGGCTTTCTTACCATTTCCACAATTCAAATACAGTTTTCTCTTCCGAACAATTGTTCTTACAAAGTGTTGCTTCCCAGTTTGCTTCTAAGCAGTACTCTAACATATTTAAAAACATTTTTTAAAAGATCAAATACCTTAGGAACATTCATTCAGAAGAGAAAACATTTCAAGAACATGGAGGAACATGGTGGGAGAATTGTCACTCATTGATTTTATTGCCATTTGAATCAAACAGTAGGTTTGGTCAACTTCTAAGAACGGTCCTTGAACCTTAACCAAAATGAATCCAGACACATTTGCCCATTTCTACACAGGAAACAATGTGTGGTGGTGACCAATATCCTACTAACGGAAGGTTTGATCTTTTACTAGGACAGGAAAACTTTACAAGCATGGACAAAAACGGCCCAGAAGAGAAAGGTAATGAAGGGATTGCATATTTTGAAATATAACCATATGGAACTTTTTTCTTACTTTCTTGCTAGTCTAATGGTCTGCATTAAATTAAATGCATGTACTTAATTTTTCAGGTAAAAAATTGACCCCTTGGTGTAGAGCAGAATTCAAGGCATAGAAATCAGGTAAATTATAAGAACAACGATAAGAAAAAAAGAGTATGTAGATTTCTGCTTTTATCGTGACATTAGGTATCCGATTCCTGAGGTTAATCCGGCTCTGCCTGTGCAAAATACTAAGAGTAAATTTAGGTGTCTTCAAGGTCATTATACTCAACCGGAGGACCATATGCCCATGCTCCATTCTCATCTCATAGTCAGTACACCCATACAGAACCTCCGACAAGGCCTAATAGACCTAAAAAATGGCAAATGTCTGGAGTGTACAATACATTACACATCATTGCTAGGGTTTTGTGAACATATTAAATGGAAATAAACAAGGCTTATCAAAGACAAGTATTGTATGATGAGGCAGATCAAAACAAAGAAACATATGAGGAATGCCATCACTCACCATTAACGTTCCAACGAGAAGAAATGTTCCCAAAGCAACAGCCAAGGAAATAATAATGATCTTCCATGGGTCCAAAACTTCAGCTGGTGCAGAGACTGTGGTATCTAGAAGAAGATGTCATTGTTATTTCAGAGACTTATTCCTGATATTGCCATCATTTATTTAAACATTCACCTCTTATTTATGTTGATAGACATACTTACTTGTTTTGGTATATGCAGATGAGATGTTCTCTGTTACAGAAGACAATTTTGTACCGGTGCTAGTAACATGTTGTGTATTGGAGACTGGAGTAGAGGATGTTACTGTAGAAAGTGTTGTTGTATTCGTGTATGAAGTTACTGAACTGCTTGAGGTTGTCGATGATGCTGAATTATTTATGGTAACTGATGGAATTCTGGTATTGCCAGTGGAAGATGTTAAAGGGCTGTTAGTTGATGTCTGTTGCACATTTGTACCGTTACTGGATGAGGTAGACATATCACTGGGTGTTGTTGATGTTAATGATATTGTAGAATTATTTATAGTTGTTGAATGGCTACTGGCACCATTACTTGGTGATGTGAAGATTCTGGTTGAAGCTGTCTGGTTAGTGGTATAAATACCAGCAGTTGTCGATATGCTATTTATAGATGTTCCAGTTTCTAATGGAGTAGACATTGTGCTGGAAGATGTTGAAGGGCTGTAAGTTGATGCCTGATGAAGATTTGTACTACCACTGAATGAGGTAGCCATGTTGCTAGGTGTTGTTTCTAGAAAGGATGTTGTGAAATTATTTATAGTTGTTGAATGGCTACTGGCACCACTAGTTGATGATGTGACAGTTCCGGTTGAAGCTACCAGGTTAGTGGTATAATTACCAGTGGTTGATGTGCTGCTCACAGTTGTTCCACTTTCTAATAGACTAGACATTGAGCTAGTTGAAGAAACAGGTGGGGTACTGGTAATTGTTTGGTTAGATAATGCATTACTAATTGTAGTACTACTTGATGATGGTTGGGAACTCATTTCACTTCTTGAAGATGTAATGCTGGAATTTTGGGTTGAGGGTGATGAACTTGCTGATGCAGAACTAAGTGGAACACTACTGGTAGATGGTGCTGTGCTAGTTCCAGTACTAGTGTTTGAAGTTGCTGAATTACTTGTTGTTATTGAAGATGTGTTATGTATGGTAAATGAAGGACTTCTAGTACCGTCGCTGGAAGATGTTGAAGGGTTGTTAGATGATGCCTGTTGATCACTTATACCATTATTGGTTATTGTAGGATTATTTGTAGATGCTGCCTGCTTAGTGGTATAATTACCAGCAGTGGTTGATATGTCCCTCATAGTTGTCCCTCCAGTTTCTAATAGACTGGACATTGTGCTGTTTGAAGTTACAGGTGGAGTACTGGTAACTGTCTGGGTAGATAATGCATTAGTAATAGTAGAACTACTTGATGATGGTTGGGAGCTCATATCATTACTTGAATATGTAATACTGGTATTTTGGGTTGAAAGTGATGAACCTGATGTTGCAGATTTTAGTGGCATACTACTGGTAGATGCTGTTGTGCTAGGGACAGTACTAGTGTTTGAATTACTCGACATTGGAAGCGAGACTGTGTTATTTATGGTAACTGATGGACTTCCAGTATTGTGACTGGAAGATGTTGAGGGGCTATTAGTCAGTTGATCACTTATACTGTTACTGGTTGAGTTAGAAATAACGCTAGGTGTTGTTGCTGGAAGAGATATTGTGGAAATATTTATAGTTGTTAAGTTGTTACCGGCACCATTATTTGATGATGTGAAGATTCCGGTTGAAGCTGCCAAGTTAGTGGTTGATATGCTGGTCATAGTTGTTCCACTTTCTAATAGACTAGACATTGTGCTATTTGAAGTTACAGGTGGGGTACTGGTAACTGTTTGAGTGGAGAAATCATTACCAATGGTAGTATTACTTGTTGATGGTTGGGAGCTCATAATATTTCTTGAAGATGTAATACTGGTATTTTGGGTTGAAGGTGATGAACTTGATGATGAAGAACTTAGTGGAAAATCAGTGCCAGATGATGGTGTGCTAGGGCCACTATTAGTATTTGAAGGTGTTGAATTAATTGACATTGTCAATGAGGCTGAATTATTCATGGTAACTGATGGACTTCTTGTACTGTGGCTGAAAGACGTTGAAGGGCTATTAGTCGATGTTAGTTGATCACTTGTACTGTTACTGGTTGAGATAGAAATATCACTAGGTGTTGTTGTTGAAGGTGATGAACTTGATGATGAAGAACTTAGTGGGACATTAGTGTCAGATGATGGTGTGCTAGGCCCACTATTAGTATTAGACGGTGTTGAATTAATTGACATTGTCAATGAGGCTGAATTATTCATGGTAACTGATGGACTTCTTGTACTGTCGCTGGAGGATATTGAGGGGCTGTTAGTTGATGTCTGTTGATGACCTATACTGTTACTGGTTGAGGTAGACATATCACTAGGCGTTGCTGCTGGAAGAGATATTGTGGAACTATTTGTAGTTGTTGAATGGCTACTGTCATCAATACTTGATGATGTAAAGATTCCAGTTGAAGCTGCCTGGTTAGTGGTATAATTACCAGCAGTGGTTGATATGCTGTTCATAGTTGCTCCACTTTCTAATAGACTAGATAGTGTGCTGTTTGACGTTACAGGTGGGGTACTGGTAACATTTTTAGTAGATAATGCACTAATAGAACTACTTGACAATGGTTGGGAGCTCATATCATTCCTTGAAGATGTAATCCTGGTATTTTGGGTTGAAGGTGATGAATTTGATGATGCAGAATTTAGTGGAAGACTAGTGCCAGATGGTACTGTACTAGAGCCAGTGCTAGTGTTTGAAGGGGTTGAGTTACGTGATGTTGTCAATGGGACTGAATTATTCATGGTAACTGATGGACTTTTGGTATTGTCGCTGGAAGACGTTGAAGGGCTGTTAGTTGATGTCTGTTGATTACTTATACTGTTACTGGTTGAGGTAGACATATCACTTGGTTTTGTTGCTGGAAGAAATATTGTGGATTTTTTTATAGTTGTTGAATGGCTACCAGCATCATTACTTGATGATGTGAAAATTCCAGTTGAAACTGCCTGGTCAGTGGCATAATTGCCATTGGTGGTTGATATGCTGCTTATAGTATTTCCACTTTCTAATAGACTAGGCATTGTGCTGTTTGAGGTTACACGCGGAGTACTGGGGTACGAGGTAGATAGAGAAACCCCTTTAGAACTACTTGATGATGGTTGGGAGCTCATATCATTTCTTGAAGATGCAATACTGGCATTTTGGGTTGAAGGTGATGAAGTTAATGTTGTATAACTTTGTGGTACATTACTGGTGGATGCTGCTGTGCTACTGCCAGTGCTAGTGCTTGATGGTGCTGAATCACTTGATATTGTCAATGAGGCTGAATAATTTATGGAACCTGATGGACTACTAGTACTGTCACTGGAAGATGTTGAAGGGCTGTCAGTTGATGTCTTTTGATAATTTGTGCCAATATTGGCTGAGGTTGGCATATCACTAGGTGTTGTTGCAAGTAACGATATTGTGGAATTGTTTATAGTTGTTGAATGGCTACTCGCACCATTACTCGGTGATGAGAAGATCCCAGATGAAGCTGTCTGGTTATGGGTATAATTACCACCAGTGGATGATATGCTGTTAATGGTTGTTCTGGGTTCTAATGGACTAAAAATTGTGCTTTTTAATGTTACAGGTACTTGGCTAGATAACACACTACTGATACTTGACGATGGTTGGGAGCTCATATCTCTCCTGGAAGATGTAATGCTGGTATTTTGGTTTGAAGGTGATGAACTCCACGATGCAGAAATTAGTGGAACATTACTGGTATTTCCAGCTGTGCTTCTAGTTGTAGATTCATTGATAATGTTTTCCTTAGGAACTGAATTCAACATGCCACCTGTAGCTGTATTAGAAGGTTTTGTGCTAGTAGCTTCCGCTTGTTGGTTAGTTTTTTCATTACCAGAAAAAGCAATTGTGCTACTTGTCGTTGGTAATCAGGACACTGTATTTTCAACAGTTGCACGTGAACTACTAGAAACTCCTGTGGAGGAAATTACTTTCTCATGGGTTATTAATGAGTTTGTAGTAGTATTGAAAGTAGAAATCATACTGGTGGTTGGTGGGTGTAGACTGGAGGCTGTAACGGTGACTGAACCAGCTGTATCAGTTCCTTCCGTCTTAGCACTGGTGTCAGAAACATTTAACACTGTACTATGTGATTCAGGTTGAAATGTAAGTGATATGGGTTGAACAATGTTCTTTGTAGTTTCAACATTGGAAAATGCTGGTTGAATACTAGTTGTCAATAGCTGGTTGCTTATAGACCCGGTGATATTTTTTGTAACTGATACTGTTGTAGAAAATAGGTTGATATCTGAAGATAAGTTCATACTAGTTGGTGTAATGTTGATATCACTTATAGGTGTTGTGGGGCTGTTACTTGTAGCTAATTCCTTATTTGTTGCGCTATTGGCATCAGTATTAGTTGTCATAATTATGGCAGTTGTAATTGCTGTACTAGAAGAGGTGCTTTCACTAGAGGGGTGAATGGTGGACGAACCAGGTTCTGTACTGATGTGTATACTGGAGGATGTAGTGCCACTTGACTTCAGTACTGATGTTGATGAAGTTGATACTAAGCTGTTCATTGAATTTAGAGAACTGCTTGTAATACTCGATGATGTTGTGGTGCCTTTGCTGGACGGCTCTGGTGTTGACTCAGATGAAGATTTCAGATTAATGGTTGTTAATAGTAAGGTGTTAGTATTGGTAGTAGTCACTGTACTTATTGATTCTTCTGTTTGGGTGTCAGTGTCGAAGAAGCGGAAAGTTGTTTCAGCAGTTGGAGAATCAGTTGCACTCCCAAACAAATCAAAAAACTGGGCTTCAACATTATGGCCTGCAGCAAATTAGATATTATTAAAACATACAATAATATTTCTAATGTCTTTAATAAATGTCTACTTTTACTGTACACCCTGACTGGCAAACATTAGATCTTCAGCATTTGTAGAACTGCAAATTTAGATGTTCCCTGCTGGCAAACGAAAAAGTTATAGGGAATCTTATAGGGTCTGGTGCTTGTTTTACACAGTAACCTTAGCTATATGTCTTTAAATTTTGTCAAATTGTAGTTAACATTTAGGTATATGGAGTATCAGAGAATGACTCAAAGTATAAAAAAATCCAACTTGTTTTGACTATCATAGGAAAAGGTTACAGCCTGTGCCAGGTTAGTCAAAAGTTTCCTCTCACCAAATTTTTCCTGACACAAACAAAAACTGATTTAGGATAGAGTAAAGCAAGGTTTGGACTTCTGTTTTTACTGTGGTCTGTGCCATGCTGGTGACAACACCAAACCCAAATTTTGTAAGGACACCACAGGGATAGAAAGTGAGAAAATACTCCTCTAAAATTAGAAAGGGTTGCATACCAATCGGGATCAATATGTGCAATCAATACTTTAACAGGCTCATTGAACCAAAACAGTGCTTCTGACTGTTAGAAATTAAGTAGACATATATCTTTAGAAGTAAGCATACCTTAATTCTAAATTCCATTTATGAATGATTCCAATGATTTGCAGTGAATCAACAGCAGGACACGCTTAAATGCCATTAGGCCTAAAGGAGCTCCAATATTTGGAAAGTCATAGACAGCAGTGAATACCAAGGGAATAAAAGTGAAAGAGAAGGTACAGTACTTTGGGGGAGTCATATATATTTTCTCAAGTGCCACCTACCCAATATGATGGTGTCTTTTGCCTATTTCAGACCCGTGGTGAGCTGCCCTAAGCTCAGCCATGATTATAAACCCCCTTATACAAATGAATAGCAGAAGTTGGAAACCAATTTTTGCATTCCACTCCATTTTTTGCATTCCATGTTTTGCAGATCACGAATCAGTTTGCAAAACCCACAAGTCACTGTTGGCCACAACGCATAAAACGCACCACGCATAAAACGCAAAAAAAGCCTCTATAGTATATCGCCTACTTTTGCTTGAAACTTTTTCCCAAAGGGAACATCTTATGTTTTTGTATACATTGTAAAATCTAAATTATGTTTACGCTTTTGTAAAAAAAAAAAAAAAAAATTTCAATTTTTTTCAAGAAAATCCTGAAACATTTCAAACATATCTAACCAGTACGTGGAGATCCACACCACTTTTCCCATGTTTAGCTGTCTATTCTTCAATGTTCTGTTGCTGCAATATTCCTGCTGTGTTCGGGGGGGGGGGGGGGGGCTGTATATAAGTCTATAGCATTTAAACATTCATGTGTAAAAATTCCCAGTCATCCAATAACCAATAAGTTAATCCAATAATCCAATAAGTTCACACACTTGAGTATTTGCGGAAAGCACTTTTTTGAGTATTGAGCCAGTGAACCTATGCCTTGGGGTAGACGGCACAAAGAGCAGCACGGTGGCTCAGTGGTTAGCACTCTGGCCTTTGCATCACTAGGTTCCAGGTTGGAATCTCGGCCAGGACACTATCTGCAT